>NC_092873.1:516003149-516231193 GCF_028372415.1 Notamacropus eugenii | reverse complement strand
GCTTTGAGTTCTAGATCTATCTCTGAAGGTTACTCAGTATGTATCATTCTCTCCTGTGGGTCCCACCCCTGTAAAATGATGGAATTGGACTAGATTGGCTTCAAGGGTCTTTCTAGTTCTGAAGTTTTGATTCCTTAAATGAGGAAGTCACAGGTTTTCTCTTTGTAGGTGGTCCTCAAGGAAAGGGTAGATGGACAATTATTGAGGGTGTTGTAGAGGGTGTTTCTGCAAGAGGGATGGTTTGACTTGAAGTCCCTTCCAACTCTGTGACTATGACATTGATGAATTTTGCTTGCTCAGTCCTGCGATATTATTTGAAATGTCTATGGGGACTGTGCCAAATATACCTGAATATTTGACTCAGAGAACTAGATAAGGCAAGAGTTGAAAGGCAGCCTCTTGCATGTGTTTTGTAGGCTGTTCAGAAAGGTAAAACACCTGACTTTTTCACGCCAGCTCAGGTTTTGGCGTGGCTAGTCAATCTGTTCAACAGTCTTCTGATAAGAAAAGATCTGGTCCACCAAGCAGCTACTTTAGGGACCCTGGAGAATGAGACCAACAGAATCACAACTTGCAAAATTGGAAGGGGGCCTGTTTCATCCTACCCATATGTCACCAAGAATGTTCTTACAATATACTGCACAAATAATAAGCCAAGCTCTGTTTGTATATTTCCAAAGACAGGGAAGGAGTCCACTACTTTCTACAACATTTGATTCTGTTTTGGGACAGCTCTGATTATTAAATTTGCCGCCTCCCCCCAATATCAAGCCTGGATTGGCCACTCATTGTGCCTAGTTCCATCTTCTGGGACCAAAAAGATCCAATTGAACCACGTTTTTGTGTAGTAATCCTTTCAATATTTGAAGTCAGCCATCATTCATCCTGCCAAGCCCAGTCTTTTCTCCAGGATAAAGGTCCCTAATTGCTTTGATCAAGTCTCACGTGGTATGACTTTGAGGATTTCACTTTCAGGGCTGCTCTCTTCTCATTGTTTTACAGTATATGTATAACTCCTTACAGATATATAGGACTTTAAAATTTTGATCTTTTCTCCAACAGTCATGCTGGTTAAAATCTGGGTGGGTAGAACCTTATTGGAATTCAGAGGGATTCACTGAATAATCCGAACTGACATTTATTTAGGGCTTTAAGTTACAAGAAGCATTTAATATACATAAACTCATATGATCCTCATAATATGTGTCAGAGGTCCCCATTTTACAATTGAGGAAACTGAGGCTCAAAGTGTCAAAATTCTAGTTCATACAGCTTGTAAGTGCCAGAGCCAGGACTGTAGGCCAGGTTATTTGATGTTAAGGCCATTTTTTTCCCATTATACTGTGTCTGCCAAACTAGCCTTCAGTGGCACGATGAGGGGAAAGAATATGTCAAGGGACTGTGACTTGGACTTTGGGAATTATCCAGAGGAATAACACTGTGAATTAATAGCAATGTTTTATACATGTTTGGCAATTTAGTTTTTCACATGATTGATTTGCTGTGTGATCCTTGGCAAGACACAATCTCTTTGAGTCTCAGCTCCCTCATCTGTAAATGAGGGGATGGCATTGGATGACTTCTAAACTTTCTTCTCCCTCTAAGATTCTATACATCTGTAATTTCTCACTCTATATATGGGAATGGTACTTAAACAATAGGCATACAACTTATGGTTCCTAAAAAGAAATGACTCAGAGTCAGAGGAGACTGGAAGCGTGAGTAGTTGAGAAAGAATTCCCCAGTACAACAAATAGGACCTCACTTTTCTGAGACTAGCATGAGGTAAGGGTCCTCAGCTAAGATGTTGGGGATAGGGGGTGGGGTGGGAGACTTGAGGTTGAGGATAGAATGGGTTATAACAACAATGAAGGCAACTAGGTGATGCAGTAGATAGAGTACTGGGTCTGGAGTCCAGAAGACGTTGCCCCCAAGTCAAATCTGGCCTCAAACACTTACTAGAAGTGTGACCCTGGGCAAGTCGTTCAACCTTGCTTGCCTCAGTTTCCTCATCTGTAAAAGGAGCCGGAGAAGGAAATGGCAAACCGCTACAGTATCTTTGCCAACAAAACCCCAAATGGGATCACAAAGGGTCAGACATGACAGAGCAACAACAATAAAAAAAAACAAATAATTTTTTTAATGAAAGGGTTTTTTTTAATGATAAGAATAAATCAATGATTCTCAACCTTTTAGGTTTCAGGACATCTTTACAATCCTAAAAATTACTGACGACTTAAAAGATTTTTTTAATGTGGGTTATATCTACTGATCGTTGTCATATTAGAAATACAAATATAAATTTAAAAATGTTTATTAATTTATTTCAAATAATCATAAACCAATTCCATTCTACACTCAAAGAGCTCCTCCAGCTCTGACATTCCAATGGTTCAACTTCTTCTGTCATTTTGATTCTCCACTGCTGCTTTTGTGTTCTAAAGCCTTTTTCCCAGTGAGGATTCTCTGATGATGGTTCCCAAAGCTCCTCCCCTGCCTCCCAAGCATGAGGAGGCTGCCATGTGCCTTTGCTGATCCTTACAATGCCTCTGTCTCATAAGAAATCAAGCTGAAAGTGACCTTAGAGATCATTTAGCCATTATAACTGCTCTCTGACTGTTTTCTTTAAAATGGGAATAATGACAGTATCTACCTCATAATGTTATTGTAAGGATCACAGGAAATGACATACTTCAAAAACCTTAGTGTTATAAAATGTTATCTATCCTCTTCCTCTCCTTTCTCATCATCAAGAACAAATTCAAATCTAAGAAATAAAAATGACTTTCTCAAAGATTGAAAGCAACAGACCCGATCTGAAACACAGGTGTCTGAGTGTGGCTTTCTCTTCTAAGGTCCCCTTGAAAGTATGTTTCCATTGGACAGGTAACACTTTCCTGGTCTTTGGAAGATTCCAAGGCTCAGAAACGAAGTTCTCCACCCCAGGTCAGGTGTTTTCCCTTTGTCACTGGGAAAACAGAAGACCATCTAGGTGAACGATCTTTTAGTCCAGCCCACAGTGGGGTCAGAGAAGGGCATTCTCTTTCCCAGAAAACTCTGAGTGATCCAAGGGCATTCATACTGGGACAATAGAACCCTGGGACTCATAAACACCTCTGGGGTAAACCAATGCCCCCATTGTTGGCAGGTGGGCAGAGGAGCCAGAGAGTGGGCAAAATAACATTCCAGACCCGTATGAGTCCCCCAGCCTGCTAAATCCCCCTGACATGTTCCTGGTGTGTATAACTGGGCAATTAATATCATTCACATTCTAATTGCTCTATGCCTCACTTGCGGAGGGCCCCAGCCTCATTTCCCTTTCTCTTTTCCCCTGTGCCAAGATCCATGAACCCTGGACTCCCACTCTCCCTATAAGATCCCCATCTGTCCAGACCCAGAACTCACAGGTGGCTTATTGCTAATACATCTGCTTGCTGCATATGAGACCCTGAGGTTTCCAACTTCCGGGGGCTTGAGGTGATTAGAGTCTGGTCTCCCATATACTAAAGGCTTCCAGATGGACTGTCCTAGAAGGGGGTGGCAGAGGGGTTATAGGGAGAATGAGGAGGGTCCATTTTAATGTAATTCACCTTGGCACTAAAACCATGCTAGAGAAACTGGACCCTTCCCACCCCTCATCCTCCACCCCCACCCTCCCAACCCCAAGCTGGCTCAGCTCAAGCCAGATGGGCTTTTCATTCTCTCCTTGTCCACCATGGCCACAGAGGGATCCCAGCCAAGCGGAAAGGCCTGAAAACCTCTGTCTATTTGCAGGCCACAGGCAGGGAAAGTACTGTCAAGGGGATAGAGAGAGGCCTGTTACAGAGAGAAGAGCAGGAGAGTCAAGTAATTTTGAGGAACATGTGAAAATAAAACTGTGTATTCCCCAACCAAACACCAAGGTGGGATTAGGGGACACCCCAGGGAGAAGGAGATTTAGTCTGAAGCCATGAGCTTGGGCTCAGTAGGGTCTTCCTGCCAGACACCATGGTATAATGGAAAGAAACCAGGAATTTTAGAATTGAAGGGACCTTGGAAACTATCTAATTCAATCTCCAAGTCTTACCAAGGAAGCAACTGAGGTCCAGAGAGGGTAAAGGGTTTTGCCAAGATAAGATTGTTATTAAATGGCTGAGCTGGGACTTAGGACAAGCTGGGGACAAGGAGCAATGGATTCAATCATTCAGGCTTCTATCCAATCAAAAAACATTGTTTAAAACACTTTTGCACCAGGTACTGGACTAGGTGCTGGGTATACAAAGACAGATGAATCAGTCACTGCCCTCAGGGAGAATATGTTCTATTGTTCTATTGGAGGAGACAACATATACACACAAACATAAAATCTGCACATTTGTAGTCACATACAAATCAATGGATCAAATCAACAAACATTTATTAAGCACCTACTATATGCCAGACCCTGCACCAGGTGATGACAATACAAGGACAAAAATGAATAGTTCGTTCCCAAGAAAGATATATTTTATTGGAAAAATTTTATTGGGAACATTTTTTTGGTATATAAATATATACACAAAAATAGATACATATGTATCTGCATTTATGTATACTTATTTGTACATATAATAATATCGTTGCTCAGTCATTCTTGCTCTTTGTGACCCCATTCGGGGTTTTCTTGGCAAACTGGAGTGTTTGCTATTTCCTTCTCCAGCTAATTTTACGAAGTAGAAATCGAAGGGAAAGAAGGCTGAGTGACGTGCCCACGATTACAAAGCTGGAAGTGATTTGAACTCACAAAGATGACACTTTCTGACTCCAGGACAGTGCTCTGTATACCATGTTGCCACCCAATGGACCCTAATATGTGTGGGTGTATGTATACACATGTGTATGTGTGTATATATGTATCTGTACATGTATGTATCTATATCTATCTTTATCAATCTACATTCATTAAGCACCTTCTGTGTGTCAGATACTACACCAGGTACTGGGTGTGCAAAGTCGTAAATGAGTCTCTTTTCTTCAAGGACTTTATTATATTCTATTGGAGGACACAACTTGTGCAAATACTTATAGAGATAAGGGCTAAAGGTGTGATTTGTTGTTATGGGGAGCTCCTGGATGAGGAAAGTCCTTCCTCTTGTGCAGACTGAAAGCTTCTTTAGACCAAACAATGGGATGTCATGAGACGTTTTGACAATCTCATCTGGCAGTGATGAGGACGGTGTTCATCAGCTCCTTCCGTGGCAGACGAAGAGGGGGCAGAGGGGCTCTTCGAAGAGTCTGCCAATGTTCTTCAGACCCAACCAATATATATTTAGATTCTCTTTAACTCCAATGGAAAGGCGAGTGTTGGGACAGGTGGTCAAATAGAAGGTGTGAGTTTAAGGAATCACAGAGGCCAAAGGTATGTAGATGATTGTAATGGAAATAATTTCTAAATTCTTTAACATAATAACTGTCATATATAACATTATAATGACACTATAGCGATAATATGTTATATGATATATAATAATACAACAATCAATAGTGGAACAATAGCATAGCAATACTATATTACATAATGATACGTTATACTGTAACAATAACATATAATATCATAACTTAATAATAGAGCCATAATAGATTATGTATGATATAATAATATACGGTATAATAACAGCAGTAGTTATCCTTTCTACAGTGCTGTAAGCTTCGCAATGTGCTCCACGTTTATTATCTCATTTCGTCTCACAGCAGCCCTGGAAGACAGATACTCTTATGATCTCCAGTTTCAGAGGAGGAAACAACTAGACAGAGGTTAATCGAATTGCTCAGGATCATTTAGATCCTGCTTCTAAATAACAGAGGGGCTAGACGGGGCCATCACTTCCAAGAAATGAAGTGGACTCTACCGTGTTAGACGTGCAACCTCCATAGATTCATGTTTCACTATAACGATGTGGATATTTGAAGGATAGGATACCATTTTCCAAAGAAATTTGTATTTCTTATGATCAGTAATAGAATTTGACAGGTCACCCACGTGACGCTTTAGATGTGTAAGGTGAGTGTGTCTAGGCAGTATCAGGTGCCAGTGATAAAGTTCTCAGGACAAGCGAGGAAAAGGATGTTATTAGAGAAATAGGTAAAAATAACAATTTCATTGATATAGGGGACTCTTGGGGGAGGAAGCTCCGCCTACCAAAACAGGACAGCACCTTCTCTGCCTTGGAAAGGATCCTAGAACATTGAGATTGTAAGTGACTGTCCAAGGGTCATACAACCACTATATATCCAAGGCAGGACTGGACCCAGGTCTTCCTGAATTTAAAGGAAGCTGTCTATTCACTATTTGCCAAATTAAATATCCAGATAATATAGTGGATAGAGTGCTGGACCTATTGTCTGGAAGATCTGAATTTGAATACTTCCTCAGTCTCTTAGTAGCTCTGTGATCGTGGGTAAGTTAATTAACCTTAGTCTGCCTCAGTTTCCTTATCTGTAAAATGGGGATAATTAGTGCACCTGCTTTCCATGTTGTTGTGAAGATTAAATGAGATGGCATATGCAAAGCACTTTGTAAACCTTAAAGAATTGTATAAATGGTAGCTAGTATTGTTATTATATTAAAAAAACATAAGGTCTCACTCAAGAACTTTGGAACTGATTGTGGGACATGGGAGACACTGGCACAGGGCCATTCAGCATGGTGTGCTCACATCAGAGAGGATGCTGTGCTCTGTGAGCAAAGCGGAATTGAAACTGAGGCCCAGGTGATGAAATGATGTCACTGAGGTTACAAGTGACTAATTTGGGACCTCAGGTCAGCTCTCTTGACTCCTTGAATCTCATCGTTTTATCAATATTTTCCCTGTGAATGAAGGACAGAACTCAGATTAGGAGTCAAAAATACAGGTACCTGCAGAGTAAAAAATGTGTGTTTGTGTGTGTTTATGTGTGTATGTATAAATATGCATTTTATAAGACATATCTGTAGCATATAAGCACATGGATTCTAGATTTCCAGTAGAATGTAAACTCCCACTGGAGATATATTGTTTCATCCCAACAATCTCCCCAGCAGCCTCCCTCTGAAGACCTCCACTGAAGAAGAATTCAGCGCCTCCAGGCTGCACATTTCATATGGGGTCAGCTTCAGTTTTTGCCAGGAATTCCTTTCTGACATCAAGTCTAAAGTGGTTTCTTGGCCACTTAAACCTGTGGCTCCTATTATCTCCTCTGGAGCCAATGGAGCAAGTCTAAACCGTCTTCCACGTGGCAGACCATAAAATCTGGACTTCAGAAGATGATAGATGTGAGGGGTTCAAGTCCTGCTTCTGACATTCTGGTTGTATGGGCAAGTCACTTAACTTCTCTTTGTTTTAAGCAACTCTCATTCTATGGCCTTAACCAACGGGCCTCAGCAGTTTCCTTTCTCTACTTCTGTGCTCCCTTCTCCCATGGGGGAGCTCTTTTTGGAAGATGGGCCAAACCAACCATCTTCATTTTTCCACCCGCATACTCCTTCTTTGCCTTGGTTTTCAGCTCCCTTTTAATATGTTGTCTTTAGAATGTGAACTCCTTGAAGGCAGGGACTAACCATCCTTTTTCCTTATGTTGTGTCCTCAGTCCTAGGTACTGTGTTGTTTTTTAGTTGTTTCAGTCAGATCAAACCTCCTGGGATACCACTGTATAGAAAAAAATAAGAATTAAATTTTATAAGACCCAAAAGATGGCATTTTACCTTAAAGATCGATAGCTTCATTGTACGAGGGCAATGAAGGAAGGCAGCTAGCAATTCTAAAGTGAAGAAAAAAATTTTAAAAAAATAGGTAAATGGTTTGCATCTTATAGCGACCTCTTGTTAATCTTTCCTTAATATTTTTGGCCATGAAAAGAGAAAAGACTGATTAAACGAAAGCTCTCTTGTAACATCGCAGACCAGAGACCCTCTCCCTCCTTCTCATTTCAGATCAGATTCCAAAATGCAGGTGTTGAGAAAAAAATGCTGGAAAAATATAGGGAAACTTGGATGGCATTCCACTTACAGACATCTATTAGCGATGTAATCTTAGGCAAATTATCTTATCTCTGTTTGCCTCAGTTTCTTGATCTGTAAAGAGAGAAATACTAGTGGTACCCACCTTCCAGGGCTGTTGTGAGGATCACAATCATATAATAATTGTCCGTAACATAGTGACTGGCATCCGCTAGGCACTACGTTATTATTATTTCTTTAATGGAATGGAATTGTTCCATACTGGATAACTCTAAAGTGGTTTTAAAATGTCAAAGGTAATAAGATTAATTCTTTTTATATGTGATAATTTGGAAATGTAATTAACTAAACTGATGTCATCTGAAGTTTGTTTCATGATTTAAGTACACGATATTATTTGTATCATTATTGTATCGTTAAATTGTTTTATACTGTGAAATTGAGAGACGATTGTAACAGAAATGTTGTTAAACAAAACAACTTTTTAATCTGGATGCTGTTAGACATGAATTAGGCTTTTAAAAGGATGTGATAAAAATAGCCATTTGAAAACTGTTAAATATTTAATGAGGTATATTAAACAGATGATAATAATATTAATTTTATATATTATATTATATAATATATTATTATATCACACATATAATATATTATATTAATATATTATATAGTATATTAATATATAATAATTAATATTACTATATATATTATATATAACATTAATAATATTAAATTTACTTATAAGAGCAAATTTCCACCTGAAATTCTTGGCTATTATGAAAGTATATAGAGTGGTTGAAAGATGCAGCTTCAACATATGAATGATGTCAACCATCCGGTATTTGAGGTATGTCTCAAGCCCCAGAATATGGGTAGTATTAATTTATAAGTAAAGGATAAATGAAATGTTAACTGTTAGGGAAACATCAAGAAAGACATCCAAGTCCTAAATTGTAGTTAGTGAAATTTTCCTATTTAAGGTAAAAATTCTTGGGATGGGTATTTACTATTATTTGAGTTTTGATTACAGGGATAGTTTTTGATTTGTCATGAAGGACAATTCCTCACCTGGTTAATCTTGAGCCCTGTGACTACGTGATTGGCTGTCAGATATGACTCATGCCTGGAATCAAATAGAGCTAAGTGAGTTTCCCCCTCTGTTATGATATATGATATATTTATAACTATGTCCCTATCTTTCTTTTTATAGCAAATTTCTATAATCAAGCAGTTTTGTAAGTACAACATCAAATCTATTAAATAAAAATTGATACTGGAACATCTCTGAGTTAATATAATAGGATGCAAGTATGAACACCTTCCAATTTTAACCTGTATTTGTCATCAAATTATAATATATTTCCTCCTAAGGGGGAGATAATTAGACAAAGTAATAAGAGGAAGATGTAATGTAAAAAGTTTTGTAAATAAATGGAAGAGTGAATTTTGGAAAAGTAAGAAGATCAGACTGTTTTCTCTGAGAACTATATACAGGTGTATATGATTGGCTTCCAAATTTATCGGTCATGGAAATTCAGGCTTTGAGTATATTTTAGTAATAAGTCATATAAACTGAAATTCTCTGAAGTTTCAAAATTGGAGAACCAAGTTTACTAACCTCTAGATTTAGAACCAGAGAAGTTCCCTTCAGAGCTGTCCTAGTTACTAGGGACTTGATAACTACAGGAGACATCTGGCATTAAAAATACGCTGAGTAAGTGGATATTGAAAACTATGATACAAGGAGACTTGACGTTAGTTAACCTTGGTGACGTTAGTCTCACTTTTTGAAACTCTGGCTTTTGATCTCAGCCTTGATATCCTGGTTTATGTATAAGTTTTCTTGGTTACCTTGGTGACATGTAAATTTTCTTTCACAAAACTAGTCTATTGTGGGCCCTCTAAATAGTAGGATCTGCACCTGCCTTGATGTAATTATGTAATTATGGGAATTGTGAGAAGACTTTATTGCATTTTTTGAACCCTGTATGGAAATGAGACCATTATTATGTGCTGTTGAGAGATCCTTAACCAAGGATCTATGTTATGTTGACTAGAAACTCAGATCCAAAGACTGGTACAAGGATTTTTCTCACAATTGTCAACCCATCTAACCCTTCTAAGGGCCCCTACTCTACTAAGTCCTTTTGACTGTTCCCCCAACTGTCAAACTTGTGGGCACGGACTCCTGGATCCTTTGAACAAAGCCCTTGCTCCTGAGTGTATGGCAGAACCCTCCAGGAACCTCAAGGTGCCTCTAGTACAGACTCAGAAACAGCCGATATCCAGACAAGATGGCTGTCCCAAGATTCTGGATAAAGGATGGGTATACTGGGCTTTTCCCTTTTGTTATGTGTCCAACTTCCAAGGTTCCAATTCAAGCTTGTGTTGGCATTTTCTCCTTCTACATTCTAGCCACCCTCTCTTTTCTACTTTCAAGCAAACAATGGCTAGCAAAGATACCTGGGACATATTTCCCCTATAGGTCCCCTCAAGGAACTAACCCCCTGGGCAACATGTCTTCCTGGTCTAATTGGCCTCTAGTGACATCTTGGCTTATACCTGCTTCTCCTTTTTTGTCCAGAAGGGAGAAATGTCAGGATCTGTTTTCCAGAGCTAAGGTCCAGGAAGCAAGCTGTGCCCTGAGTTTGGCATAACAACAATCCTTTGTGCTCACCTTCTTAAGGATCTCACCCTCTGGCAAATTATTGTATGGCTTTGACCAACACCAGGTGTTCCCTGAGCTCAGACAAGCATTGGAGAAGCTTGGACAAGTATCTGTGTTCCAGTTATGAAGCCCTGCTATAAATCAAACTTGTTAGCCATTGGTGTAGGTGGTGTAGGTATTGAGATCTCCCCACACTGGGTTGGGTACCCCCACTCTGGACGGAGCCCGGGCACATGTATCTTTGCTTGTAAGTCACTTCCCTCACTTTGAAACTCAACTTCTGTTTGCTTCCTGACTCTCCTGTCTCTAGTGCACTTTGTTCAGCTCCAGCTATCCACAGGTGAGAGGCCAGTTTGGTGTGGTTGACATATTCTAGCCTAGCCTAGCCTAGCCTGTCCTGTTCTGTCTTATTTGACCTGTTCCGTCCTATCCATACTCCCAAATCCTAAGATCACAAATTATATAGCATTATAGATTTAAGGGACTCTCAATTTGCACATGAGGAAACAGGACTCAAAAAGGTGAAGTGAGTAAAGAATGAATTAATGAGTGAGTGAGTGAATGAAGCATTTATTAAACTCTGACAATATAGAAGACACTATGCTAAGCTCCAAAGATACAAATAGAAAAGTAAGATTGTCCTTGGTCTCAAGGCACTCCCAGGCACAGCGATATAGCACATATGAAAGGGGGCAATTGTAAGTCTGATGGAAAATTCCCATGGTCCTTCAGGTGTAGTGGCAAAGTGGATGTTAATGCCTCTTCTTTAATATCATTTATCATAAGATCACAGATTTGAAGCTGGAAGGAACCTCAGAGGCCCATCTAATTCAATCCTCTCACTTTATAGATAAGGAGACAGAGACCCAGAGAAGTCAAGTGACTTAGTAGCAGGCATGGTACTTGAACCACATCTTCTTGGCTCCATGTCCAGAGGTCTATTATTCTACTCTCTTTTAGAACATGTCAGCATTTGAGGGATAGGGTTCAAGAACATCTTTATTATAATAATCCTTACCCACAAAGACAATTTTTTGGGATCACTTCCCTTTCCCAGAAGAACATTTAAAGAATGCACAGGTAGAGAAACTAGTCTATGTTTCAGACTCTCCTTTGCAAAGGTACCTGACAGCCTCAGTCTCCAGAGGGAATCAATTTAGAGTGTCAGCCCCTCCCTCTGACACTCCATCTGCTTAAGTGAAGTTTGGGTTTAACTTTCCCCAAATGGTTTCCCCATCCAGTGTCCTTTCCCCACGATATTAAACATTCCATGGAGGGGATGGCTCCGGGTCTCAACTGCAGTGGGGGTCCCAGGCATATGGAACCAGGGTTTCCAACAGGGGCCTCTCCCCAGTGCTCTGAGTGCTTCTCACTCACTTGCTTGGCCCACAGGCAGGAAATTAAGGGCTATAGGGAAAGGCACCTCTGGCCTTTAATTCACTTTTTAATAAAATCATTCAAAGAAACTCTCATACTTCATGCCAGACGTGAGAGGGGCCTGCCTTAATGGTTCTTTCAAGGGAAACCCATTTATCCCCATGCATGGCTTTCTTCAACCCGACCACTTACTTATCCATTTGCAATAAGAGAGAAGTGTGCATAGAGGGTAAATCGAGATCTTTGAGGCAAAGACGACTGAGAGTATAAAGAGGTTCATATGTTGTAGCCAACGTCCCCTGTGCTGACATATTTGTTCTCAACCTAACACTTGGTCAGGCACACATTCACCAGTTCATCCATTCATTCCTTCATCCATTTCTAAGATTCCTGATACAGGTGACATTCTATATTCTAAGGCCCTGTCCAGCTCTTGACATTCTGCATTCTAAAACCCCTTCCAGCTCTGACATTCAGCATTTTAAGTTCTCTCCCACATCTGACATTCTAGGACCTAAGGTCTCCCCAGTTCTAATATTCTGTGTTCAAAAGACCCTTTCAGATGTGCTATTCTGTATTCCAAGGTCCTTTCCAACCTAACTTTCTTTGTTTTAAGCACCTTTTTGCTCTAGTATTCTGTGCTTTACATCTCCTCCCAGCTCTGACATTCCCTATTCTCCCAGTGTTGGCATTTTCTCCTTCTCCATTCTTGGCTCCCCTCTCTTTTCTGCTTGCAAGCAAACAAGCAAAGAAAACATTTCTTATTCTAAGACCCCTCCCAACTCTGACACTCCGTATTAAAAAGTCCCTCTCACTTCTGAAATTCTCTGTTCTAAGGTCTTCCAGAACTGAGATTTTCTCTCCCAAGGTTCCTCCCATCTCTGACATTCTGTGTTCTAAGGTTCATTCTAGCTTTGATGTTCAGATTCTCTATACAGGAGTGGGCAATATTTTGATCATTATCACCTATTCATATCTTGGAATTAACTGGTCCAGTCCTTTCCAGGATGATAGCTAACTGAAAGCAGGTTTGATCAGGAGAGACCAACCCAGAGCACAGGCAATTCCCCATCAAGGCAGGCCAGATCACCCTTGGCAATCAGGGAACAGCATGAGGGAACTGATTAGGCAAGAGAGAGAATAGAAGAGAAAAGTATAGATATTGGAGAAGGGAAGACGCTTCCCTTGTAAATGGTATCATGTCTTTAAAAGGCCAACAACTGTTCTCCAGTTGTCCTTATCTATGTCTGGCCACTGAAACCAAAAGGCTCCAGAGGAGAAAATGAGTTTGGAGATTTTGCACAGCCCTCTCTCATTGAAATTCAATTCACTTGGATGTCATGGTATCACCAACCTGATATCATGGTCCTCTTTGAGAACGAAGGACAAACTGTAGCAGCAATCATGTCCCAAATTTTAAATGAGAGAATGTAAGTCTGGGCTGCAACTGCAATTTTGCCATTTAATTTCTAAGTGAAGATGGGCACATCACTCCAATGGCCTCAGTTTTCCCGTCTATGAAATGAAAGAGTAGGATTAGACCAAGAGATCTTAACCTGAGGTCCATGAACTTGTTTGAAAAATACTTTGACAACTTGATTTCTATGTAATTTGTTTCCTTTGTAATCCTGTACATTGTATTTTGTGCATTTAAAAACATGATTCTGAGGAGCCCATGAAAGAAAAAGATGAAGGGTACCTGGAATAGATTATTCCTAAACTTCCTTGTGATGCTTCTAGCTTGAAATTCTACAAGGTTCCCTTGAGTAGTTAAACATCAGCTTTCTTACTAAATACAATGATACCACTAACCATCACTGCCACCACTGCTGCCACCACCACCGCTGCCACCACCACTGCTGCCACCACCACCACCATCACCACCATCACAACCACCAACAACACCACCACCACAACACTGCTCCCACTGGAACTCTTTTTGACCAAAGATTTAACAATAGTATATCAAAGGTGGCAGGAACCGGGGGCGGAGCCAAGATGGCGGAGTAGAAAGACGCACATACACATAGCTCTGAACCCACAACCCATAGAATGGCTACAGGGAAGTAACTCACGGCGAATTCCGCACCCAGAGGCCACGGAACATAGGAGCGAGGGAGATTTCTGTTCCAGAGAGACCTGCAAACCTCTCGCGGGGGGGTCCTTCGCGCCGCGGACTGGGCGCCGGGACTGGGAGCTGAGTGCAGCCCTGCCGCGGCCGCGGCACCGAGAGGAAAAGATCCGAGCAGGCTTCACAGACAGGATCTCCAGCGGCCACGCGGGTCCCTCCACCCACAGAGGGATCTGCAAACCTCTCGCAAAAGGTCCGTCGCGCTGCAGACACAAAGCCCAGCCCAGACCTGCTGCGGCCACGGCTGCGGCACCGAGAGAAACAGATCCGAGCAGGCTTCAGGGACGGGATCTCCAGCGGCCGCACAAGTCCCTCCACCCACAGGTGACAGGGGTGGGTGAGAGAGTCTCTTTGGCAGGTCGAGAGGGGAGTGGGGTGCCCCCATAATTCAGGCCCCCCCCCGGGAGGTAGAAGCTGGGAGGCGGCTGCGGACAGGGGCTCCCCAAGCGGACGGGAGCTTGAATCCATTGCGGAAGGTCTGCGCATAAACCCCCTGAGGGAACTGAGCCTGAGAGGTGGCCCTGCCCCGATCTCAGCACCAGATCATAATCTCATACTGAATAACAGCCCTGCCCCCGCCAAAAGCCCTGAGGCTGGAAGCAGCATTTGAATCTCAGACCACAAACACGGGCTGGGAGGATCAGGAGGTGAGGTGGGTGTGAGGAAAATATCAGAGGTCAAGTCACTGGCTGGGAAAATGCCCAGAAAAGGGAAAAGAAATAAGACTATAGAAGGTTACTTTCTTGGCGAACAGGCATTTCCTCCCTTCCTTTCTGATGAGGAAGAACAATGCTTACCATCAGGCAAAGACACAGAAATCAAGGCTTCTGTGTCCCAGCCCACCCAATGGGCTCAGGCCATGGAAGAGCTCAAAAAGAATTTTGAAAATCAAGTTAGAGAGGTGGAGGAAAAGCTGGGAAGAGAAATGAGAGACATGAAGTCAAAGCATGAACAGCAGATCAGCTCCCTGCTAAGGGAGACCCAAAAAAATGTTGAAGAAATTAACACCTTGAAAACTAGCCTAACTCAATTGGCAAAAGAGGTTCAAAAAGCCAATGAGGAGAAGAATGCTTTCAAAAGCAGAATTAGCCAAATGGAAAAGGAGATTCAAAAGCTCACTGAAGAAAATAGTTCTTTCAAAATTAGAATGGCACAGATGGAGGCTAATGACTTTATGCAAAACCAAGAAATCACAGAACAAAGAGAGAAGAATGGAAAAATGGAAGATAATGTGAAATATCTCATTGGAAAAACAACAGACCTGGAAAATAGATCCAGGAGAGACAATTTAAAAATTATGGGACTACCTGAAAGCCATGATCAAAAGAAGAGCCTAGACATCATCTTCCATGAAATTATCAAGGAAAACTGCCCTGAGATTCTAGAACCAGAGGGCAAAATAAATATTCAAGGAATCCACAGAACACCGCATGAAAGAGATCCAAAAAGAGAAACTCCTAGGAACATTGTGGCCAAATTCCAGAGTTCCCAGGTCAAGGAGAAAATACTGCAGGCAGCTAGAAAGAAACAATTCAAGTATTGTGGAAATACAATCAGGATAACACAAGATCTAGCAGCCTCTACATTAAGGGATCGAAGGGCATGGAACAGTATATTCCAGAAGTCAAAGGAACTAGGACTAAAACCAAGAATCACCTACCCAGCAAAACTGACTATAATACTTCAGGGGAAAAAATGGTCTTTCAATGAAATAGAGGATTTTCAAGTATTCTTGATGAAAAGACCAGAGCTGAAAAGAAAATTTGACTTTCAAACACAAGAATGAAGAGAACCATGAAAAGGTGAACAGCAAAGTGAGGTCATAAGGGACTTACTAAAGCTGAACTGTTTACATTCCTACATGGAAAGACAATATTTGTAACTCTTGAAACATTTCAGTATCTGGGTACTGGGTGGGATTACACATGCACACACGCTCACATACACAGAGACAGAGTGCACAGAGTGAATTGAATAGGATGGGATCATATCTTTAAAACAAAATGAAATCAAGCAGTGAGAGAGAAATATATTGGGAAGAGAAAGGGAGAAATGGAATGGGGCAAATTATCTCTCATAAAAGAGGCAAGCAAAAGACTCATTAGTGGAGGGATAAAGAGGGGAGGTGAGAGAAAAACATGAAGTCTACTCTCATCACATTCCACTAAAGAAAAGAATAAAGTGCACACTCATTTTGGTAGGAAAACCTATCTCACAATACAGGAAAGTGGGGGATAAGGGGACAAGCAGGGTGGGGGGGATGATAGAAGGGAGGGCATGAGGAGGAGAGTGAAATTCGAGGTCGACACTCATGGGGAGGGATAGGATCAAAAGAGAATAGAAGTAATGGGGGACAGGATAGGTTGGAGGGAAATATAGTTAGTCCTATACAGCACAACTATTATGGAAGTCATTTGCAAAACTACACAGATTTGGCCTATATTGAATTGCTTGCCTTCCAAAGGGAAGGGGTGGAGAGGGAGGGAGGTAAAGAAGGTGGAACTCAAAGTGTTAGGATCAACTGTCGAGTAATGTTCTTGCCACTAGGAAATAAGAAAAACAGGTAAAGGGGTATAGAAAGCTATCTGCCCCTACAGGACAAAAGAGAAGATGGAGACAAGGGCAGAGAGGGATGATAGAAGAGAGAGCAGATTGGTCATAGGGGCAATTAGAATGCTTGGTGTTTGGGGGGGGAGGGGATAAAAGGGGAGAAAATTTGTAACCCAAAATTTTGTGAAAATGAATGTTAAAAGTTAAATAAATAAATTTAATAAAAAAAAAAAAAAAAAAAAGGTGGCAGGAACCTTAGAGCATGAAAGTCATGATTCATAAGAAATTTCCAGGGCATTGAGACACAAAGGCCATAGGGTCATTGATTTAGATTTGGAAGGGCCATTAGAGGTCATTTAGTCCAATCTCTTCTTCTAGGGCAGTGATTTGCCCAAGATCCCACAGGTGAAATGAAAAGCCCCAATCCAAGCTCCCCATCCTCTCACTCCAAACCTAGAGGTCTCACTACTGCCCAGAACGGACTTGTGGCTTTCCAGAACTGATTCCTAGCCATGCCTGGTCAACGTTGGCGTCAAGTGGCTTGTGTTCCACATTTTGTCAGGGTTGCTGCCTGTGAATATGATGGCTTTTCTGAGCCTCTTTTACTTTATTCCTAAAATCGAGGAAAGCCCACTTGTATCACATACTTTAGAGGTCTGGTATAGGGAAGTTCAAAGTAAACAATGAATTGCTCTATATAAATGTGAGTTATTGTTATACCTATTACGTTATACTTGGGAGTTGGAGTTTTGAGCTAAAGGGTGAGGTTTTAAATTTTTACTTTATTTAATGTCATTATGTTAGATTGGATCTCCTTGTTCTAACATGATTCCTTTTCACCATCTGCCAAATGCAAATTAGCAAGTGTGTCATCTACATTTTTCCTGAAGTCGTTGGTCAAACTGTTAAACAGGGCAGGACCAATCAAGGATTCATGTGGGACTCCACCAGAGATTCATTCCTTCCAGGTAGCTTCTGATCTAGCAAAGGATTTCAGGATTGTGGGTACTGAGAACGGGAAGGGCCTTTAATGGGGAAAAACAATCTAGCCTAGCCTTCATCTACTGATCAGGAAAGTGAAATTTAAGGAAAATGACTTGCTTGATGAAGGTTATAAAGACAAGATGGAGGAAAAATGAGATCCAGATCCTGCTGGGAAACATGGAGGGTGATGGAAAGAACAATTAATTTGAAGTCAAAAACCTAAATTATGGATTTAGAGCCAGAAAGGCCCTTTTAAATCAATGAGTAAAGTATCTAATTTTACAAATAAGGAAACTGAGACTCAGAGTGATTGCCTAGGGATAAATAGCCAACAAATGAAGCAGAGTTTGAATTCAGATAGAAACAAAGCCAAGAATGAAACATTTTTGACTCTCAAGCAGTTGACTTTCTGCCTCTTCATAGTATGGAGAATGCTAACTCCTATCTGCTGACTCCATTTGGCCAAACTGCTAGGCCTTCCTCTACCTCTATGACCTTTAGCCCCCATCACTCCATGCCAGCCACAATGGACCTATTCAACTTAACATTAGAGTATTTGTGCTGTTATTTTAAATCTTACCTTCACATCTGAATATCATCCTCCTCCCTTCTCAGTCTGTCTAGCTACCTCTTTGAACGAAGGATTGGGGAGATTAAAAAAGAGAAAAGCAGCTCAATTAAACAATACATCCACCACAATGTGTGCAGGGTTCCACACCCATCGTTGCCTACCTTAGTAAAGAAGGGAAGAAAGTATCTTTTCTCAACACTTCTACTGGCTCATGTTTGGTTATTATAATTAAAAGACATTTAGTTATTATTATTCCCATATACGTTGTTGTAATTGTTTGCAGGTTGTTTTCCTCATTCTCCTTGCCTCACTCTTACTGTAGTATTACAAGGAAGGATTGATAGGATTATGGAATGATAGATTTGGAGGTGAAAGGGACCTGAGAGAAACCAAGCACAACAATAGCTTTACAGATCAGGAAATTAAAACCGAGAGAAGTTAAGGGATGGGCCTAGGGCAATAAAACTGGGATGCGTGCCCTGGAGATCTTCCTGACTCCAAGTTCAGCACTCAATCCCATGATCCTTAGTGCTCTTCCAAATGGCCTGGGCTGCCTTGTGGAATGGAGCAGCCCATAGAGTAAAGCTTTTAACTCAGGCTGGACGGCTACTTGTTGACTCTCTGGTAGAGGGGATGTCCCTGTTCATCTGTGCTTCAGACTGGATGCTCATCTAGGTCCTTTCATATTCAGCATGGTTTAATGAAAGACTATCATCTTGTTGTAATTCCTTAATTGTCTGATTCCATAATATCCAAGATCAGGCAGCAATACACAAGAAAAAGGGATGAGAATGAGGGTTCTTCATCTCCCTAATGCTCCTTTCACCATCAGACATTTATCAGGAGCTCTTTCATTCAAAGAAATGAGTTGGCCTTCAACATGTCCTACCCTCCCCAAAGGATGTTTAAAATAAAAGGATGGGAAAATCTTCAAGATTTGCATTTTGTGGGGAAAAAATATCCTAATGGGCAGGAAGAGTACAAGATGACTCAGTTCATCCTTGGGCCCTTCTGGACAGAGCCATCCTAGTCTTGGCTCTGATGCATGCCAGGAAAAAAAAGAGAGATGCAGTTAACAGAAATGCCCCAGGATTCATGTATGAAATAAGCCAGCTGCCCTTATACCACCTGTCACTGGGGGCACCACCATCAGCAGGCATGGTGAGGGTGGTGTCCTCATGACATCAGGACCTACTAGAGTTTGCCAGCTTTGACTTAGTTGCAGTGAATGATTGAGGAGCTGAGCTCAAAAAAGTCCTGGGAACTGGAAATCCCAGTGATATCATTCTGGGGGGATGGCACCTTGGGGAAGTTGCCCAGTTTAGATTACTGCTCTAATGAATGGATGAGTGAGTGGGTAAGGGGAAAGAAAGTATTTATTTATTCATTACTGACAGCATGCCAAGGCACCGTGCTAAGGACTGAGGATAGAAATAGAAAAGGCAAAAACTGCTCCTGCCCCCAAAGCGTTCATATTCTAGTGGGGGAGGGGGCAGAGACCTATAAAATGGGAGCAGGTGGCTGTGAGGGGCACTGTGGAGCAGAAAGGAACCATGAAGGAACAGGCTGAAGGACTTCTCTTATGCTGATGGAAAACCTCCTGGCATCCGTGGGCCCATCTGACTGAAGATGCTCTCAGGCACCTCAGGCATCTCAAGTGGGCAATGGGAAGTCCTGGGAAGAGTCTGAGACACGGAGGGACTTCAGACTCGGGACTGAATTCTGGCCAAGGTTGAGTCAGTCAATTCTCTGAGTCTTGGCTTTCCTGGATATAAAATAGGGATAATTATACCTTCTAGAAGGCTCAGATGAGATGATGGTGGCATGGAAAGCATGTTGCAGACCTTAAAATGCCAGTTTCTTTTTCTTATCATTCTCTTTCTCCCTTCACCATCAGGCTTCTTTATTCCTTCCCTCCCCTCCCTCCATTCTTTTTCTTCCTCTCTCCCTTCCTCTCTCCCTTCCTCTCTCCTTTCCTTCCTTCCTTCCTTCCTTCCTTCCTTCCTTCCTTCCTTCCTTCCTTCCTTCCTTCCTTCCTTCCTTCCTTCCCTTCCCTTCCCTTTCCTTTTTTCTTTACCATAACTTAAACAACTATTATGAAGAAAGAGAAGACACTGTGCTAATCACTGGGTGGGGAGAGGAAGAAACAGAAGCTCCCTGTCCATTAGGCTTTCCCTCATGGAGCTTCGGTCTAGTAGTCAGAATGCACCACCATGTATGAGATATCATGAAGAAGAAGAATAACCGGAGTGTGTAGGAAGGCTCTGTGATGTTGTCCACCTGGATAATGACTGGTGCTAGAATCTTCTAGTGAAGCAGATGGCACCATCTCTGAGACTCAGTAGAGAAGCCCTAAGGAGTTGCCTGAAGGTCAGAGAAGTTAGGTGACATGTCCAAGGTCACAGAGTTAGTAAGTTTCAGAGCCAGCATTGGGTCCTCCTGGCTTTAAGGCACTTTAAGGCTCTAAGTCACTATTCTTTCTGCATGTATGATAGCAGGAAGCATAAGATGGGAAGTGTGACCTTCAAGGTTAGGAGAAGGAAGATGCTTGTTCTAGGGATCAGGTGAGGCTTTGTGGAGGAATTTGAGAGGTTTGAAGGACAATGAAGATTTCTGGAGGTAGAGTTGGATGTGGGAGGACTCCAGGGACCAGAAATAATGTGAGTAAAAGGCACAAAGATGGGAAAATGCCAGTGTGAACAAGGGAGAGTGAGTGATGACTACAGAACTGTAGAGGAGAGTGGGCAGACATTCTGTCTTCTCTTCTAATAGGGTCCCTTTCTGACTTCATTATTTGTGTTCTACTACCTTCCTCAGCCTCAGTTTCCTCCTCTGTAAAACTAGAAACTACCTGTCTGGTGCTTTGTAAATCTTAGACTTCAGTGACCAAGTCAGCAGCCATCCGTGGTGGTGCTGTTTATCCAGTTGTCCCTTTTGTTATGGGACATAAGGAAAAGAGAAGAATCGGTTCCCAAATCCTGTCACTTCTCCCTCCTCAATACCTTTCACATCTATGCCCTCTTCTCTGTTTCAGATGTAGACACCTTTTACAGGTCCTCTTTGTCACCCACCTGGATTCCTGCAACAGATTTAGCCCCAGAGCTGTCACAACCAAGGAATGGAGTGTTTGTGTATGTGTACGTGTGTGTGTGGGTGTGTGTGTGGGTGTGGGTGTGGGTGTGTAGCATCACCTGAGGTGTGGAGCCTCGGGTGGAGAAAGTCCAACTCCCTCCACCCAAGTCACCCTGCTGAAAGTGTGGCACCAAGGTAAAGTAGTTCACTCTCCCCCTATTCCCAGTATTGTCATTGGTTGTCCCTCCTCCCTGGAAATCTCTTGCTCCCCATCCCCATCTCCTACCCTCTTTGGCTATCTTTGGCTGAGATTTTATGGGACTGTAGCTGTTTATATGTTGCCTCCTCCATTAAACTGGGAGCTCCTTAAGGGCAGGTGCGGCTCTTGCCTTTCGTTGTATCTCTAGCACTTAGTGCAGTGCTGGCATGTGGTAGGATTATAGTAGGATTAATAAATGTTTGTTAACTGGCTAACCCCAGGGTTCTTGGGTATCAAGCAAGGTAGGGGAGAAAGTATTCCCAGAAAGATACCATTCATACCTTTTAAATGTTTTGCCTTGGGGCAGAGCCCTTACTGACCCATGCTAATGACAACTCAAATTTGTCCTCACTTCCACCAATGTGTCATTTGTATCTCTCCCAGATTAATCTTCCTTATACACACATAGGGGCCCTTTTCTCCCCTGCCCCTCTCAGCTCAAATGTCAGATGGACACATTTTGTTTTACATGTTGTATTCTCTTCAGTGAAATGTGAACTTCTTGAGGGCAAAACTGCTTCCCATTTTGTCATTGTATGCCCCGTGCCTAGCACACATGAATGGATACTGAATATTTACTTGTATTGGTCTGATGAGCTGCAGTTGGCCACACTGAAACTTGACTCTAGCATGGTGATGTCATTTTGGTCCTCTTCAAGAAAGAAGGACAACAACTAAATATTTATTGAGTTCAGTTGGATTAGATTGGCACTATCCCTCCTCAGTTTGAAATCTTTCACTGGGGTTCCTGTTATCTATTGAATAAAGCCCAAAGTTTGTTGGATTTGAATTTAGAGCCTTCCCCAGACTGATGTTCTCTAGGCATCTCATCTCCTCTCCTTCCAAGGCAGTGTGCTTCAACCATACCCAACTGTGTGCCTCTCTTGTCCTAACTTTGCCATCCTGTATATCTTTTTTCATACTATCCCCTCCATTTACAATGCCCTCCCCTCTCTACATACCTGTCTATTGAAATACAACCAGTCCTTCAAAGTCTGTATAACAGAATCATGCAATTTGAAGTTTGTGAAGGGGACCTTAGTGAGCACTGAGTCTGACTCTAATCTGAAAATGAATCTTCCCACTGCTGCCTAACCTACTCACCTTGAAAAGGAGGCAGGTGGGGCAGGGAAAGAACATTCATCACAGAGAACTGGCCTTCATGTTGCCAGAGCTAATTTTATTTCTGGTGCTGGGTAAGTGACATCCTTTCCCTAGGGCTCAATGACTCAACAGGAAAATGAGGGAGTTGAATCCAGTGGATTCAGAGGGCAAACTTTCACCTCCCCAGGCGATCCATTCTGTTTGGACAACTCTAAGTTTCTCCTTATTCCAAGGGTTTTTAACCTCCACTCTACTGACCCCCTAGTGGTCTGGGAAAAAAATAGTTAACTTATATAGTAGAATTGTTTTTGTTATCATCCAATGGGTTTTGTGTATTTTCAAGCATTATTTAGGCTTCACTAAATGGTTGTACACATGTCCAAGATTCCCTGACCTAAATTTCCCTTTTTGTGCTTTCCACTCATTCCAGATCCTCTTTGAGAACCAATGACAAACAACAACAGCCATTTCTGACATCCTGAGGCAGCTAGTGACCCAGCCGAAGACAAGAAGACCTGAGTTCAAATCCTGCTTCAGCCACTTACTAGCTTGTTGGCCCTGGGAAAGTCATTTAACCTCTACCTGTATCAGTTTTCTTAATTTCAAAATGATGCTAATAGGCTGTAGCTCTCCCCCCACAGCCCATAAAATATCTGTAAAAAATGACTCTAAACAAATTCTAGAGCAGCATAAGCCACAAAATGACAGAGTGAAAGAGATTTCTAGCCCAAGGCAGCCTAGAAGGCTGACAGGAAAGGTCTATCACACTAGGATCAGAGCAGAGCACAGCCTAGCCTTGGTCACTCAACGTGGCACAGATAGGACCAGAGCAGGCTTCAGTGAGTGGTATCATGGTAGCAACTGTGGTTCCTAGATTTCTCAATATACAAACACCAAAGACAACTTCAAAAGTTAGTGAGAAAGCTCTTTCACCTGGGTGATAACAGAGCAGGTTCTGGCCCTAACTCTGGCCCAGGGTGGTGGCAGCCACTGCAGCACAGCAGCACAGCATTCATTTTTCGAGCCTTTGGTCTTAAGACCCTGGGAGAATCAAGCATGACTGAGCTGCATCTCAGTCCTGTGTGGTGGCCCTGGGGTGGGGAAGAGCACTGGTGTGGTTGAGCTGGTGGATGCTCTGGAGAGGGAATTCTACTCTCAGATCCTGGGAAGAAGAACTTGTGGTTGCTTCCAGACCAGAGTGCAGTCCAGGAGAGGAGTAAACTCCTCTCCCTTGGTTGGGCCACCTTGAGGAACTGAGAACATATAGGTCCCTAAAGTATACCCTCCACTTGACAAAGGACTCAAAAGTCAAGTAACAGGCTGGGAAAATGCCCCTAAAAGAGAAAAAAAATTAGACTATAGAAGGTTAATTTCTTGGTAAACAGTTATTTTCCTCCATCCTTTCAGATGAGGAAGAACAAGGCATACCATCAGACAAAGACCTAAAAGTCAAGGCTTCTGCATCCAAAACCTCCAAAAATAAATATTCAATGGTCTCAGGCCATGGAAGAGCTCAAAAAGGATTTTTAAAATCAAGTAAGAGAAGTGGAGGAAAACTGGGAAGAGAAATGAGAACAATGCAAGAAAATCATGAAAAGTGAGTCAACAACTTGCTAAAGGAGATCCAAAAAAAAAATGCTGAAGAAAATAACACCTTTAAAAATAGACTAACCCAAATGGCAAAAGAGGTCCAAAAAGCCAATGAGGAAAAGAATGCTTTAATAAGCAGAATTAGCCAAATGGAAAAGGAGTTTCAAAAGTTCACTGAAGAAAATAATTCTTTAAAAATTAGAATGGAGCAAATGGAAGCTAATGATTTTATCAGAAACCAAGAAATTACAAAACAAAACCAAAAGAATGAAGAAATAGAAGACAATGTGAAATATCTCATTGGAAAAACAACTGATCTGGAAAATCAATCCAGGTGAGACAATTTAAAAATTATGGAGCTACCTGAAAGCCATGATCAAAAAAAGAGCCTAGTCATCATCTTTCATGAAATCATCAAGGAAAGCTGCTCTGATATTCTAGGACCAGAGGATAAAATAAATATTGAAAGGATCCACTGAAAGAGGATCCAGAAAAAGAAACTCCTAGGAACACTGTAGCCAAATTTCAGAGTTACCAGGTCAAGGAGAAAATATTGCAAGTAGCCGGACAGAAACAATTTGAGTATTGTGGAAATACAATCAGAATAACACAAGATCTAGCAGCTTCTACATTAAGGGATCGAAGGGCTTGGAATATGATATTCAAGAAGTCAAAGAACTAGGATTAAAACCAAGAATCACTTACCCAGAAAAACTGAGTATAATACTTCAGGGGAAAATATGGTCATTCAATGAAATAAAAGACTTTCAAGCATTCTTGATGAAAAGACTAGAGTTGAATAGAAAATTTGACTTTTAAACACAAGAATCAAGAGAAGCATAAAAAGGTAAACAGGAAAGAGAAATCATAAGGTACTTACTAAAGTTGAACTGTTTACATTCCTGCATGAAAAGATAATATTTGTAACTCTTGAAACTTTTCTCAGTGTTTGGGTAGTTCAAGAGACAGAGGGCATAGGGTGAGTTGAAGAGGGAGGGATGATATCTAAAAAAATAAAATTGAGGGGTGAGAGAGGAAGAAATTGGAAGGAGAAAGACAGAAATGGAATGGGGCAAATTATCTCTCATAAAAGAGGCAAGAAAAAGCTTTTTCAATGGAGGGGAAAAGGGAGGAGATGAGAGGGAAAAAGTGAAGCTTACTCTCATCACATTTGGCTTAAGGAGGAAACAACATGCACACTGAATTTGGTATGAAAATCTATCTTACACTACAGGAAAGTAGGGGAGAAGCGGATAAGTGGGGTGTAGGGGGATGATAAAAAGGAGGGCAAATGGGAGGAGGCAGTAATTAAAAGTAAACACTTTTGGGGAGGGACAAGGTCAAAAAAGAGAATAGAATAAAGGGGAGGCAGGGTAGGATGGAGGGAAATATAGTTAGTCTTTCACAACATGACTATCATGGAAATCTTTTGCAAAATAACACATATATAGCCTATATTGAATTGCTTGCCTTCTCAGTGGGGATGTGTGGGGAGGGAGGAAAGGAGAGATGATGAAACTCAAAGTTTTAGGAATGAATGTTGAGAATTATTTTTCATGCAACTGGGAAATGACAAATACAGGTAAAGGGGTATAGAAATCTATCTTGCCCTACAAGAAAAGAGAGAAGACGGGGATAAGGGAAAGGAGGGGTGTGATAGAAGGGAGGGCAGATTGGAGGAAGGGGTAATCAGAATGCATGGTGTCTTGGGGCTGGGAGAAGGGAGAGATGGGGAGAAAATTTGGAACTCTGAATCTTGTGGAAATGAATGTTGAAAACTAAAAATAAATAAATAAATTTAAAAAAAAACCAAAAATAAATAAAATAAAATGATGATAATAGTAGCACTTACTTCACGGGGTTATTGTAAAGATTACAATAAGATGATATGTATAAAGAGCTTAGCACAGTATCTGGAACAGAGTAGGCCTATAAATAAATAACAAACTATGAATACAAGTAAATACATTATAAATCAACGCTTACCACCTTCTGCTTCTCTACCCCCAGGAAACCTTAACAGAATCGAATCTTCGTCCTCAGCTCTCTTCGAGCTCTAACATCCTGAATTCCAAAGTCCCTTCTAACGTTGACATCCTTTGTTCTAAGGTCCCTTCTCAGCTCTACCAATATATATTTTAAAATTCCTTCCCCATCTAACATTCTATGCATGGTCTAACACAGTAATGTCAAACTCGAATAGAAAAGGGTGGGCACTAATCTGTACGTAAGGATCTGTGGGGGCTGCATATTGACTTAGTTTTAAAATAGTTTTCAAATACAATTTCATCTATGTGATATTGTATTCACATTAGTTTGTTAAATATTGTCCAGTTATATTTAATCAGGTTCAGGCCACACTCAGGAGACACATTTGACTCTTCTAGTCTAAGGTTCAGGTTCTCAAAGGATAGTCCAGGAATTCTTGTGGTCACCAAAAGTGACCAAAGTGTCATCAATACCCTTTCAATGGGCCCAAGAGGTCAGGACTGTTTTCATAGTAATACTAAGATTTTGAATTTCCAGTAAAGCAACTAATAAAGGTATAACCCACATAAAAGTCTTTTGTGGTCTTTAATTTTTAAGACTGTAAAGGGGTCCTGGACCAAAAAGTTTAAAAACCACTGGACTAAAGGGCTTTCCAGCTCCAATGTTTTCTGTTTCAGAGTGCCTCCCATTGTGGATACTCTGGGTTCTCACATTCTGTGGTCTATGGTCTCTCCCGGCACTGACCTTGGAAGTAATAATATTCTATGTTCTAAGGAGCCTTTCAGGCCTAACACTATATGATATATTGGAGAGGAAATGGAACCATTTACTGAATTTGGCCATCCTCAGCTCCCTTTTGGGGATCACAAACAGCTGGTGGCAGGAAGAAATAATGGAGATGTTTCTGGGAATGTTTACATACCAAACCATGGACCAACCAGGGAAGAAAGATGCGTGAGCATTCTGAATTGTCAGCCAGCCGGAGGGAAGCCCTGGAAAAATCCACATGGTGAATGATCCATGGTCTTCATTAACATTCTCATGATTCACTGAGGCCTCCTTCTGACTCACTGGATTCCCCTTGGGCAACCCAGGGGAGGACAATATGTAGACCCAGGCTTGGCACACCCAGGGCAGCATGGGTTTTATTTACATCCTGTTCCACTGCTACATCTTCCCAGCTTTCTTTTTCCATCCCTTCCCATGGTGAATGAAACCACAAGAACTAAGGTCAGAAATGGCCCGGGTTGTAGTTTGAGTAGATTGGCATTGCGAGATGGAAGGACTAAGACAGCCAGTGTCTATGAAATGATCTCATGAGTGAAACTATGGACTCCTCCAAGCCAGATCCCACAAGCGGAACCGAGTCGGTGAGGCAGCAGGTAGTTAGAAAACTCAGGAAGCATCAGTGCTTCCTGTCAATCAAGCTTGATTTGATTCCACTCAAGGAGCATTTTACTAAATGGGAATGCTGCACTGGGCCTGATATCCCCCAGGAGACTCATGCAATCTTGAAGTCAGAAAGACGTGGATTCCACTCCTCCCTTTGACTCATACTGGCCCTGTGACCCTGGGCAAGTCATCACTTAACTTCTCCAGGCAAGAACCTGGATTTGAAATCAAAAGGACTGGGATGAACTCCTATCTCTGTCACTCCCCATCTGTGTGGCCTTGGGCAGATTGCCCCACTTCTCCAAACTTCAGCTACATACCAGTGAGGAACTGACCAGAGAGAAGACTGGGCTATGTGATTTCAGAGTCTCCTGACTCTAAGCCTATTGTGCTAAAATAATATTAAGGTTACACATTACAAATGACTTTCGGATCTGCTCATCTTCAGTAGAGGAGGGTTCTGTGTGGGGACTGTACCAAACTAATGAAAATGTGGACCCCTAAGTTGCCCTCACATCCATGCCTCCCCCATCCTGCCCTGAAACACACATACATACCTAAGGGCACCAAACCAAGAGTGTTCCAGTTGCTGTGCTCAGTCCTAAAGGGGACAAAAACTTAAGTAAGAAACATCCTCTGCCCTCAAGGGATTTAGGTCAACCTGTTTACCTCAGTTTCCTGATCTGTAAATTGAGATGAAAAAGGAAATGGCAAACCACTCCAGTATCTCTGCCAAGAAAACCCCTAATGGGATCACAGAGAGTCTGACACAAGTGTACAACAACAAAGACCTTAAAATGTAGATAGTTAAAGGAAGAAGCAGCCTAGAGCTGAAAGAACTGAAATGTTAGATGACAAAATGATGTAGGTCAAAGAAGCACTTAAAAGTGTAATTAGAGGTGGAAGAAATCTTCAAACTTGAATTGCCAACATCCCTCCACACTTCCTGTCTTATATCACACATACATATGTGTGTGTGCATATCATGTATATGATGCACACACATATATATACACATATACATACATACATATAGGTATACATATATATACATAGATGGATACTTAGATATATATGTAGGTTTGTATGTATATATATATATACATATATATATGTATGTATATATTCCACATGGCAACTTGCCCCATTGTGGTTTTGATATATCATGGTTTTATGGGTTGGCCTAAGAAATGAAATAGGAATTTGGTGGTATTTTTGTGGAAGCCGCAGACGACACAGAGCCTATGACCAAATACATAACCTTTTTTTATAGCAAGGTGCTGTAAACACCCCATAAAAAAATTTTAAAAAATTCGTTGGTAAGAAGGGAAGGCCAAAACTTTTTGTGTGGATTTTGCAGGTTGCGGGGGTGCTGCACCACCAACCCCCATGATGTGGAAGGGATAACTGTATATAATATTCTCTGTGTATTTCTATATGTAAGTACATGTGTAGATACACAAATCCATGCAAACCTTAAAGCACTGTACAAGTATCAGTAGCCAGTAGGACTGGCCAGAGCTGGCATAGTTGATCTAATGGCCAGCCCCCTGTCAGCTACGGTCAGTCTAGTGATTCAGCATATGAGGAATTGTACAGAAAAGAACATGTCACTTTCCCTTTATTTGATTCTATTTCTGATTTCCCTTTATTTGATGCCTTGAGGGCAGGGGATGTTTCTTACTTAAGTTTTTGTCCCCTTCAGGACTGAGCATAGAAACTGGAACACACTCTTGGTTTGGTGCCCATAGGTATGTATGTGTGTGTCAGGGCAGAAACGGGGAGGTGTGGATGTGGGGGCACCTTAGAGGGCCACATTTTCATTAGTTTGTGCCCCTCTGGGGACTTTTAAAAACAATTATAGATAGTTGTCTATTTGACTTTAGGAAAAGCTAAGAAATTCTCGTTAGAAGAGACTGTGCCAGAATGACCAGTCAGGACTTCTAAATTATCCTACAAGGTTAGAATCAGAAAAAAAAAATCCTAAAGGATTGCTTTGAATTTTTAATCCAATGCTATTTTCCTTTAGACATGTGGTCACACACATTAGTTTGGTCAATCCCCACAAAGAACCCTCCTCTACTGAAGATGAGCAGATCAGAAAGTCATTTATAATGTGTAACCTTAATATTATTTTAGCACAATAGGCTTAGAATCAGGAGACTCTGAAACCACATAGCCCAGTCTTCTCTCTGGTCAGGTGCTCACTGGTATGTAGCTGAAGTTTGGAGAAGTGGGGTAATCTGCCCAAGGCCACACAGATGGGGAGTGACAGAGATAGGAGTTCATCCCAGTCCTTTTGATTTCAAATCCAGGTTCTTGCCTGGAGAAGTTAAGTGATGACTTGCCCAGGGTCACAGGGCCAGTATGAGTCAAAGGGGGGACTGGAATCCACGTCTTTCTGGCTTCAAGGTTACATGGGTCCTCTTGGTGACATCAGGCCCAGTGCAGCATTACCATTTAATAAAATGCTCCTTGAGTGGAATCAAATCAAGCTTGATTGACAGGAAGCACTGATGTTTCCTGAGTTTTCCAATTTTGTCAAGTTCCAGAATTCCATATCTTTTTCTAACTACCTATATATAGTGAGATCCCTCCCAACACCAGGATTCTTTATTCCAAGGTTACTCTGGGATGTGTCATTCTTTATTCCTAGGCACTATCCCTCAAAATCTTTCATTCTGTGTTCTAAGGCCTCGTTCATCTCTGACATTCAGAATCTTTGTGTTCAAAGGTTCCTTTTAGCTCTAACATTCTCTGTTCTAAGTATTACCCAACTCCAACATTCTGTGTTCAAAGGTCCCTTTCAGCTTTGACATTTTTTTATCCTAGGGTCCATTTCAATTCTAATGTACCCAGGTTTCCTATCAGACCCAGGGTGCTTTGGGTGCCGTTGCATATGAGTGACATGAGATTCCTGAATAGATAACCAAACCTGTGGCAGGAGTAGTGATTTCACTGATGTAGGGAATTCCCAGATAAGGAGATGTAGAGTCTCGGAGAGTTGTCAGGAGTCCTGAGTTGTTTAGTGCTTTGTCCAGGGTCTCATAACCAACATATGTCAGAGGTAGCACAGAAATATGATATAAAAACAAAAAATAAATAAATTAAATGAAAATTTAATTAAATGAAATGAAATTAATTGAATTAATTAATTAATTAAATGAAATGAAATGAAAATTAAATGAAAGCCATTTTCAGAATTCAAAGACCTCAAAGAAGAGATTCAGGGAAGGGAATCCCATAGTTTCCAAATCTCTAAAGGTCACTACAGGAAACATGAAAGTAAAACTAGGAAGGCCTGCCTGGAAGACCTGCCCATCTCACGTGCTTCATAGCCAGCCGTAACAGCCTGAGAGTTCTAAGAGGTTTTCAGATTAGATTCCCTTGGGAGTCACTTTCCAAGGACAAAGCTGAAATCATGTCTCAGACCAGGGTCTGGACATTTTTTGCCTCTCATTTGCTGTCCCCTGAGTTTGATCAGTATCTGTAAAGGAAACAGACAATGGAAACCATTTCGTCATGGTTGATGAGAAAAGCCTATTTTGAAAGTTTCCCGAATAGTCTTGCTTTTGGTTGGGAACCATCATTGTAATACAGCTTCGTATCCAATCTTATCAGGAGAAGGTGTTTCTGGGAGTAAGAGTAGAGGCAGGAGGCAGGGAGGGAGAGTTAGCTGAGAAGGGAAAAGAGGGGAGGATGGGAGAAGAGAGGAGGGAAAGGGGGGGCAAGGAAAGGAGGAGAGAGGAAAGGACAGGAGGGGAGAGAAAAGGAATAGAAGGGAGAGGTGGGGCAGGGAGGAGAGGAGAGGAAGAGAGGAGAGAAAGAGAGAGAGGAGAAGGAAAAGTAGGAGGAGGAGGAGGAGAGAGAGGAGAAGGAGAAGGAGGAGGAGGAGAGAGATTTTCTAAAGGATACCATACATCCTGGGCCTTTTCCTCTTATTAACTTTGTCTACTGCTGGCCCCCAAAGACCAAAAGCTATGTTAAATATCCTGCTGGATGGATCATATTTTCAAAGATATACTAATGGGAGCCATTTAAGAGGTCAGTGGCCATATTTGAATTTTGTCTTTCCATCTTCTAGTACCTTGAACATGGTAGGAACCTGATAAATAATTGATGGAGTAGGATGGTTATTGGGAAGTACGTAGCTTTCAATCGTATGATTTAGAGAGGGACATTAGGACAAAATATTAGAACAGAGAATATTAGAGCTGGAAAGGCCCTTAGAAAACGTCAGAGATGAAAGGGATTTTAGAATAAAACATGAGATCTGAGACCTTAGAACAGAGAAGTTCAGCACTTAAAAGACAAAATAACAGATTGTATCCCCACCCTCCCCCAAAGTAACTCTGGGGTGATTTTCTATCTGTTTCTGTGTAAACATGGCCCCTTTCCCAGTAAAACATAAGCCCCTTGAGGGAAGGGTTGTTTTTTGTTTGTTTGTTTTGTTTTTGTATTTGTATCCCCAAGGACAAACCTAATACTTGCCACCTGGTCCGTACTTAATAAATGCTGATTGATTGAGAATAAAAGATTACAGCTAAAAGGGAATTTGCAATTAAAGGATTATAGGTTAAGAGTTGGGGGGGCGCAGTGAGCTATCATCAAGAGATCATCAAGACAAATTTCACAAATGGGGAAATGGAGGTGACTTGGACAAACTATATAAATAGGGGCAAGATTTTAAAACCCAGGCACTCTGCCTCCAAACCCTTAATTACCTTAGGAGTCAATGAGTTCAAACCTCCCTGTTTTACACAGAAGAACCCTGAAGCCTAGGGAGGTGCACATGACATTAAACCAATGCTTGGTGCTCCATGGAGCTGTTGTTAGACTTTCCAGCAGATTCCACCCTTCTTCCCTCCTGTCAGTGGTCTTGGATTACACACTCCCTGAACGGGGAGCCCAGATGTGCCAGCTGTCTTCTTAAAACAATAATTTAAAGCTTTGATAATTGTATTTCAGTTTTCGTTGTAATACTATGTATTTTGTTTTATGAATTTAAAAGTAGGACTCTGAGACGGGATTCATAGACTTCACCAGACTGACTGCCCAAGGGATCCATGGCACAAAAATGTTTAAGATCCTTCTCCTTAGAGGGACCCCACTTTCAGATAACAGGATTACTCTTCCCTTGGCTCCTCCTACTTCCCAGATGTGAGTAACCTGAGCATCACTACTTGTGGGAAGGATGTGTGATGGGTAAGTGAAGACAGTCTGACTCTTTAGGAAAAAATAAAAATAAATCAAGGCTCTAAGGGATCTCTGGACTCTGACTCATCCACTTCCCATGAAAAAACTCCACAGAGGATGGGCTTTTCCTGGTGACTGTTCAGGATTTAGAGGGATGAGAACTATAGTTGTGGCTCCAGGACTCCTGTCAGTGACACACAACCTGAGGGCAGCTGCTGTCAGTTCCTCACAGTCCTATTTTTTCCCACAGCTCCAGGACTCACCAAGGTCTTTGTAGTGATAACTAGTACCTGCTCACTTCAGAGTCTTCGAACAATCAACTGGAAAGAGGCCAAAGAGCATAGACTATTCATGATGAAACAGACTTTAGAAAGTAGAATGTCAAAGCTGGGAGGAACCTTAGAACCTAGAACAAGGAATGTCAGAGCTTGGAGGGAGCTTAGAATAGAGAATGTCAGAGCTGGGAGGGGCCTGAGAACAGGGGATGTCAGAACTGGAGAAAGCTTAGAATAGAGAATGTCAGAGCTGGGAGGGGCTGTAGAACAGGGAGTATCAGAGCTGGGAGGGACCTTAGAACCTAGAACAGGGGATGTCAGAGCTGGGGCACCACTTTCAAGCACCCTTGCCCAGGCTGCCTGCACTGAAGGCTTCACACCCCCTCACACTCCCTTCCCCTCCCCTCCCCCCCCACTCTAGTTTCAGAGGCTGGCTCCGGATCCAGTACTGATCACATTATCTCCATGTCAGAAGCTAGAATGTTGAGCTTTTCTCAGGCAGTCCTCATCACATCCTTCTCCTTGTTTCCATATCTTGGGCCAGGAAGCCCAGCAGAGACATTCATGACTATTTCATCTTCATCTTCCTGGTGACAGAGACTTCTCATCTCTCATTGTCAGTATGAGAGCCCTCTTCCTCTGCAGAAACAGAATCAAATGGTCATAACTCTCTGGCTAGAGATAGGAACCCAAGAGACCATCTTGTCCATCCCACTAATTTTACAGATAAGGAAACTGAGGCCTAAGCAGGTGACATGACTTCCTCCAGGTCACAAGAGTAAACTGCATCAGAGATGGGATTTGAACTCAGCCCCTCTTTCCAAAATACCACAATGCTTATTGGGAAAGCTCTTTCCCATCCCACAGAGGTGGGATGCCATGCCTCTTGCTTCTATTCTATCCTCCAGGACGAGGAGAAAGGGGAGCTTCATCAAGACTGCCCTGCTGCTCTGAGGAGCCTCTGGTTTTATCTGGAAAAAGCAAATACTTGAACCTAGGAATCTCACGATTAGAAGGAGCCATATTTAGTCCAACTCATACCTGAGCAAGGATTGCTTCTTAAAACAACCAAATAGCTCTCTAGCATGTAAAAGCCTAGGCTGTCAGAGCTGGATGTTCAAACCCATTTGATACATGACGCGTGCTCAGAGAAGAACCTGATTCTAGAACCAAGTTCTTAATTCAATTTATTTCAAATGAGTGCAGTTCAATGCAAAAGAGCATTTAAATGCTTACTATGGGTCAAAAAACTCTCCTAGCTCAGGGAGGCTCAAGGTCAAGAACAGCGGTCGCTGCCTTCTCAAAGCTCACCTGCTGTTGGGAAAGAGTCTTCTTAGCCCAGGTCATGGGCGCTTCACTTTATACTGTACATCAAGTGTCTCTGTTACCTACAATGGCTAGGAGGCTCAGGATTTGGGACTGAAAATGAAATCTTTGACATGAGTTTTTCCATCTTCTGGCAAAAAACCATTCTGCCGGTTTCTAAGAAAATCCACTCAGAGGCCTCTTGGACGTCAATTAGGTCTTTTTTGGACGTCAATTAGGTATTACAACACAGCATTTTGATGAGTTAAGTGTAAATGAATCAGAACCAGATGGATACAATTTCCTAAAAAACAACTCAGGGGCTTAAAATTTGAAGGGCAAAAGCATTTGGCGAAGCATACTTATGTCTCGGGACGCCTCATCCACACACTAAAGGAGTATGTGCATTTAGGGTCTCTGTTACAGAGAGAATGACAAAGCAGGAAACTGAATCAAAGGGTGGAGCAGAGTGGGGAGGACATGGGGACCAAGGAGGTTTTAGGATCTTGTCCCAATTTGCCTTTTTGCCCAGGTCAGAATCTCCAGCCCTAACCTCGTTCCTCTTTTTCTCAGCTGGGACACTTGGCAGAGAGAAGTAGTGGTCAGCTGGACACAATTACTAAGCCTCCCCTTGGAGGTTTGATGGTCTCAAGCTTCTGGGGGCTGTAAGAGTCATAAATTGCTTTTAACCACAAACCTTTTCCTTTCCTTTGTCTCTTCCCCCTTCCCCAATGGTCAATGATTCTTTTCCTTCTCAGTTTTCCATTCTCTTCTATCTCTTCCTTCTCCTCTTTCCAACTTTCACCCTGTCCTCTCTCCCTTCATCCCTTTTTGATTTCACCATTCCTTCTCTGAGATCTTTCTTCCCCACCAGGTGTATTGTAATGAAAAGCTGACCCAGACTGAAGTCCAGGCTATGCTCAGGTTCTAGCTTTGTGAGCTTGGGCAAGTAATTCAACTTCCCTTTCCTCTGCCACTCAACTGTCAAAATGATCTTCTTATAGGGTAGGTCGGACCATGTTATGCACCTATTCAGTCAACTCTTGTGGTCCCCTCTTGCCTCCATAATCAAGTATAAAATATTCCATTTGACTGAAACACTTTCATAAATTGGCTCCTTCCTCCCTCCCCAATTTTCTTTTATCTTACTGCCTTTACCATCGTCTCTGCTTCAAATGCACTGGCTTCTTTCTGTTTGTTGAATACAAACAATCCATCTCCCAACTGTACATTTTTACTGACCAAGCCCCCAGCCTGCAATTCTCTGCCTCCTCATCCATGCCTCTTGACTTCTCTTTCAAGTCCCAGATAACTATGTTGGACAATCTTCCATAAAACTAGTGCCTTCCTTCTGGGCTTATCTCCAATTTACCAATTTGTCTTGTGTATATCTTGTTTCTACATGATTGTTTGCATGTTGATTTCTCCAGTAGAATATGAGCTTTTTGAGAACAGGAACTTTCTGTTTGTTTGCTTTTTTTGCCTTTCTTTGTATCTCCATTGTTTAGCACAGTGCCTGACGGGCAGCTAGGTGGTACAGTGGGTAGAGCACCAGCACAGGAGTCAGAAGGACCTGAGTTCAAATCTCACCTCAGATACTTGACACTGACTAGCCGTGTGACCTTGGGCAAGTCGCTTAACCCTAATTGCCTCATCCTGGGTCATCTCCAGCCATCCTGATGAATGAATTCAGATGGCTCTGGAGGAGAAGTGAGGCTGGTGACCTGCACAGCCCTTCCTCACTCAGAACAAAGTCAAGTGCAAGTCATGTCATCATTTCTCTGATGGCATGGTCTTCTTCAGCAACGAAGGATGAACACACACCTTGCCTGACATATTGATTATTAAATAATTAAATATCAATACATAAAATTAATAAACCTATTAATAGATTTTCTATTAATAAGTGTTATTTAACAATAAATTAAAAACCTAGTTAATTGTTAGGGGTGTAAGCTCAGTTTCATGAGGACAGTCTCAGGCAGGTAAAAGTGAGGACCTCTAAACCTCAGAGTTCTCACGAGGCCCCCCAGGGAACAGCTGGGGATTGAGGCATGAAACACGGGCTATCTCATGCATTTCCACCTCTTCTCAGTGGGAAACTTGCTGGGGAGAGCATCCCACCCTTGAGATTGTCCCATGGTCTGAGCACACCTGTTGTTGACTAGCTAGGGGCTGAGAGCAGGTACGGTATTCACGTGCAAACTATGCAGCTGGGAGAGCTTAAGTAGGGACAGGAAAGCCTGAAGGCATTCCTTTTCACTGAGGGGCCCTTGGAGGGCAGAGGGTCCCTCCCCTCCTCCACTTCCATCCTCTTGCGGTATCATCCTTGCCCCTTGGGAGGAGGAGGATTCCCCTCTCCTGAGGAAGAATTCACCCTGCACATGTAACCAAGACCCTGAATAAAGCCTAACCCTTGTTCGACTCTGGAAAGTCTCTTCTCTCAATACGTTTATCCGGTTGGCCACCGAAGACCTGCGAAAGGTAAGACTCGGGTAGCCCTTCGGCCTCTAGGCCAAACAGTTAATAATTAATAAATAAAAGTCGACAAATGCTGACAAATGTACTGAGCCCATCTGTAAGAGTTTGCAGCTTTCTCTGCACTTCTTATTCCATTAGCCCCAACCTTACAGTCTGTTTGAATTTTTATTTATCTGAATTCTTTTATAGAAAATCGTAGATATCTCTTCCAGGTTCCCATCACCCTCAGACTGAATTAAGGCATGGATGACATACTTATTAAAGTCAGTCAAGGACTAAATCCTGTGGTATTCACTAGACACCTCCCTTGAATGGATATTGATCCTTCATTTCTGATTTCTGAGATTGGTCAAATCTATTGGATTTGAGGATGATCCATTTCACCTTTCTCCATCTGCTCAGTTAAAGCAAAGGAAATCAACAAACATCTATTAAGTAGCTACTATGTACTAGTATGGTACTCGTAGAACTAGTACTAAGCCCTAAGTATGCAAAGAAAGGTAAAAAAGCAAAGCAAAAACCAAACAAATGAATAAACACTTCCCTGCTTTCGAGGACCTTCCAGTCTAATGATGAAATTGACCAACAGACAACTGTAGAAACACCAATGGGATAAATTGGAGCTAATCTTAGCAGGAAGGCATTAGAATTCAGGGGGGTTGAGAAAGGCTTCTTTTCTGAAGGCAGGACTTCAGCAGATACCTGAAGAACATCAAGCAATTCAGGGGGTGAAGATGAAGAGGGAGAGAAGTCTATCCAAAGAAGAAAAGCATGAGTTTTTTCAAATACCTTACTAAAGCATTGTATTTTTTTTTATTAATTATGGTCTCAGCTCTTAGTATAGTGCCTGACACATAGTAGGCATTTAATAACTATTTATTGAATTCAAGCCTAAAATAAACATATTAATATATTATTATATAATGTAAACACACACATTTATATGAATATACATAAACGTTCTACATATGCACATACACACAACCACACACACACGTATGTATTGTGCCAGGTCTTTGTTGACATTTTTTATTTTTGTATCACCTAGATATCCTCCTGTATACCTACTTCTTCCAAAGTGCCATCTTTTATGACAAAGAATTTTAAAAGAAAAAAAGAGAAAAATAAATAATTAACACTAACCAACACATTTTTTATCTTTCTCTTATTCAATACATTTTTTAAAAATCTGACATTATATGTTTCTATGCAATATTCCACACCCATGTACCTCCTTACTGCTCTTCAAGGGTCTGAGGAGGATGTCTTCCCATAGATCTTCTTTGGGACCAGACTATTTTTCTTTGTAATTTGGCAACATTCATTTTTGGTTGGTTTGTGGTTGCCCTTTCCATTTACGTTGTTCTTGTCCTCTTTATGGTTATTTTCCTGGATCTGCTTACTTTACTTTGCAGTGGCTCATGTGAGTCTTTTCTGGGTCTCCGTTGCATTCGTCACTTCTTACAACACAGTGTTATTCCCATGCATTCATCTACCATGCTTTGTTAAGCCATTACCCAATCGATGGACCTCTGTTCCACTTGGTTTTCACTTCTCGGCTGCCAAACAAGGACTTCAAAAATATTGGAGTCCTTTCGGAGCCTTTCTTTTTGTTAATGACCTGTTCTTGCCCAGGTCATGTTAGCTGGGGGTGATCATAGCTTTCTTTTCTCGATGTTCACAGACTAATTTTTAAAATGTATCATGGAATGGGGCCAAGAATAGACGTCAGGCTCCCAAGTCTTAAGTTTGAAGACTGCTCTCTCTCCCCCTTTTGAAATTCAGCACAAGGTTTGTCCATCTCTAGGCTGGGTATCTCTACCCAGCTTCTGGTAGCTTTCAAAGCTTGCTGAGGGAAGTACAATAACTGCCCAGGCCATTTGTAAGGGTACCCTTGGAGTAAGGTCACTCAATCTGGCACCCTGAATCCTAGGATCAGCTATTAATGTGTTCTGCTGGGACATTTACAAGCCTTTGTGGGTAGTTAGGTGGTATGGTGGATAGAGTGTCAGGTCAGGAAACAGGATGACTCCTTTTTCTGATTTTAAATCTTGCCTCAGACACTTACTAACTGTGTGACCCTGGGCAAGCCACTTCACCCTGCTTGCCTCAGTTTCCTCATCTGTAAAATAGCTAGAGAAGGAAATGACAAACCACTCCAGTATCTTTGCCAAGAAAACTCCAAATGGGATCATGAAGAGAGTCAGACGTGACTGAAAATGACTAAACAAAGACAGCAGGCCTTCATAATCCGACCCTTTCCTACCTTTCCAGCCTTCTTATATATTACTCCCCCCTCCCTCCCCAGCCACTCCACCTTCCAGCCACACTGGACTTGCTTTTCTCCACATACCATCCTTCATCTCCCACCTCCTCATGTTTGCATTGATTGTCCCCTATGGCTGGAATGCCCTCCTCACCTCTGCCTCTTGGAATTTCCGATTTCCTTTAAAAATCAGCTCAATGCCACTCTGCACACAAGGTCCTTTTGGTCACCCCAACTGCTACTTTCTTCCTCTCCAATGTTACCTTTCATGTCTTAGATTGTGTGTATGCGTATCTATCTATATATGTCTAAGTTACTTTCCCTGATAGAACGTAAGGTCCTCCAGGGATGGGATTGCTTTAGTGTTGTCTTTGTACCCCTCCCTCCACCGCATTGCCCAGCAGGGTGTCAGGCACACTCTAGGTGCTCAATAGATGCTTACTGACTCAACAATTGATTGACAGCAGCTCGTTTCTCTCCTCTCGGGTTTCAAATCTCTGGCATCCATTTTCCCAGTCTGCTGATTATTTTCCTTGGTACAGAAAACATTAAAAATAAGAGCTGACTGGTTCTACCTACTCATTATCTGCTGTCTTCATCCCATTCAGTCTAAGTAGAAGCTCTACTCTTGCTGTTAATTTCTTCTTGCCCTTCATACACTTAAAAAGAAAAACAATCATGGAGTATTGTTCCTGACCTTCACCCCCAGAGCCACCCTGGCCAAATTCTTGACCTGATTCTTCCTTATTCTCTTCCTAGGACAGCCTCCCTCTTTTCATATTGAGGACAATGTCTGGCTCAGAGGCTTTCTCTCCATCCATGGTCCTTTCCTCTTTCTAGGGATTTTCAACATACCTGTTCATGCTTCATCAAATCCCCTAAGTTCGCAGCTCCTCAGTCTTCCCAGCTCCCTGAACTACTCCTCAACTATGCCTCTGTTGTGTTAAGGATGCTCGTGCCTTGGTCCTGCCATTACCCATTAATATTGCTCTTCTATGATCAATAATTCTGAATTTCTTTTATGTGATGATAATCTCTTTTCCTTCTTTCCACATCTCCCTTGGCCATTCCTCCCAAACTGACTCTTCCTTTTCACCATGATCTCCAATCCCTCCGTGTCTCAGTACTATCCCAGACCATCACCCTGACCTGGCTACAGCTCTCTTCCTTTCCCAATATTGACCTCGTTGTGATCTTGTCCAACCCTACACTATCCTCACTCTTTCCTTGTTAGAGCTTTTGTCCACTCATCAATCATGCTGGACAAACCCCAACCCTGGATCACTCCTGCAACCTCTCATCTTCGCTTTCTCCTCACATCTTGGAATTGGAGGAAATCACCAAGCCACACTAAGTAAGTCTTCTACAAATTCATGTTAGCTCCTCCCCACCGGGGCTCATGACTGATGCAGACATCTCCACCCCTTACGTGTCATGGCTCTGTGTCTGTTTTATCTTGTTTATAAGTTCATCGTCCATCTTGTGGATTGCAATACACTCCCATAACTGTTGATTTTCACTCCCTTGAGGGACACTGTCTATTACATTAATGTACCATAATTGGGCAGCCAATCCTTAATTGATGGGCATTCTGTTAGTTTGCAGTTCTTTTCTATCACAAAAGGAGCTGATATCTCATACTACACATATTTACACATAAATATATAGAGATACATTATATGTTTATATGCGTATATATGTGTGTGAATATACATACATGTGTGTATATATACATACACACACATATTTATGGAGAGAGAGAGGTAGGTGAGAGGGAGAGAGGGAGGGAGGAGGGAAGAGAGGGGAAAGGAGAGAGGAAGAAGCAGGAGGGAGGGAGACAGAATAATAAAGTCTCTTTTCCTCTTTCTCTGCTGTCTTTGGGACAGAAAGAACCAAGAACAGAGAGGTTAAAGACATGCATTTTTGATTATGGTCAACATGAGAATGTATTTTTCTTGACTATGCTTGTTTATTATAAGGGGTTTTTTTAAATTTTCAATGGGGGAGGAGAGGTGGGAGGAAGAGAATATAAATGTTTGTTAACTGGAATAATACTTTAAATACCCTAATGATTCAAGTGTGCTGTAAAGGAAAGAATCTGATTATACAGATTCCCCTTCCTCTCTTAATAACTTATTGTATGGGGTTGTGTGTGTGTGTGTGTATGTGTATGTGTGTGTAAGTGTATATGTGTATGTGTGTGTATGTGTATGTGTATGTGTGTGTGTATGTATGTATCTGTGTGTGTGTTTGAGAGAGAGACCAGGACTAAGAGACAGAGAGTAGAGAGGAGGTAGGTGTGGAGATAGCAGAGGCCTAATAGGATGTGTACTACTGGTATATAAAATTTCTCTAAGGCCAGGACTCAGTGGATGGTTCCTTACTAAGCACAGATTTAAAGTTGGAAGGGAACTTCGATGTCATCTAGTCCAGTATTCTCATTCATAGTTGAGGAGACTGAGGCCCAGGGAGTGCCCAAAGTCACACGGGCAGTAAGTGGTGGAGCTGGGATTTGAACTGTTATTGGTCAGTAGTGTCCGACTCTTCAAGACCCCATTTGGAGTTTTCTTGGCAAAGACACTGGAGTGGTTTGGCATTTCCTTCTCCAGCTCATTTTACAAATGAGAAAACTTAGGCAAATGGGAGTAAGTGACTTGCCCAGAATCTCTCAGCTAGCAAGTGTCTGAAGCTGGATTTTAGTTCAGGTTTTTCTGACCCTAGGCTCCTACTCTATCCATTGCTCCACCTAGCTGCCCCAAGTAGGTGCTTACTAAATGCTTGTTGATTTGATTGACCAGATTTCTTAACCGTTCTTGTTTTTGGACCCCTTGGGCACCGTCTGGTGAAGTTTATGGACTCATTGTCAGAATAATGCTTTAAAATGCAAAAAACAAAATGCATAAGAATACAAAGGAAAAGAATTCTATTGAAATAGTTATTAAAAAAAAAAGATTTATGGGGCCCAGGTAAAGAACTTCCACTCTAAACGTTTGCAGGCTAGTTATGTATTAAAGCAACAGTTCAAGCATTTCCTCTAAAAGTGTATGGTCCTAGAGCCAAGAAGGGGTTAAATTTGGGGGAACAGTCATATGAACTCAATGGAACAATAACAATGAAACTTTCATCTCCTTGGCCAATAATTGTGAAAAACTGCTTGCTTTTATGGGCCCATTCATTTCTGCCCCATGAATGGAGAGCAGGCTGTTGTAAAACAGAAAATCAAATTAAAACTACAGACCCAAACTTCCTGCCGCCCATCAACTTCACCTCTTTGTCCCCAGCCTCTCCCCCACTCCCATGAATTGTTACAGCTGCTATGATCATAAAGCTCACACATGAGAATGTCTCCCAATGATTGTCTCTGAAAAGGGAATACTAGGCCTCTAATGGGGTGCAATGGAGATTGTGCGCAGGGTTCTGGGTAATGGGACAGATGGGCATCTGCTACATCTAACAATGTACATCCTAGCCAGTAAGAGACCCTTGGATTCATAGAATGTCAGAGCTGCAAGGGACCTCAGGACGTCGAATGTAGGGCTGGGAAGGGCCTTAGAACAGAAAACCTTAGAAGCTTGAATGCTAAGGCTGGGAGGAAATTTAATATATAAAATGTCAGGGCTAGGAGGGACCTTAATAAGTAGGATGTCAGATGTAGGAAGGGTCTTAGGATATAGAATATTTGAATATAGAATGTTAGGACATACAATGCTAGAAGCATCCCTCAACTGGGGTTCTTAGTCTGGGGCCACTGAACTTTTAAAACAATGTCTTGGTGACTATATTTAAATGTAATTGATTTCCTTTGTAATCCTGTAGATTTCATTTTATGTCTTTATGAATATTTTTCTAAGGAGCACTTTGGCTTTACCAGCCTTACTACCCCAGGAGCTCATGACACCAAGAAGGGCAAGAATCTCAGGTCTAGAACATCAGCTATTAGAGGAAGAAACATAGAATGCTAGAATGTATCTGGAAGAGAACTGAGAGAATAGAATGTTAGAACATAGAGTGTTCAAACTGGAAGAAAGATCACAGAATTATGGGATTTTGTATCAGAAAGAACATTAAAAATCATCCAGTGGTCAAAGCCCTGGATCAGGCATCATTAAGGTCTGAGTTCAAATCCTGCCCCAGACACTCACTATGTGACCCTTGGCAAGTTCCCTAAGCTGTTGGCCTCAGTTTTCTTGTCTGTAAAAGAGGAATCACAATAGCACTTATCTCCCAGGGCTGTTTTGAGGATAGGATTCAATAACATTCATGAAGTGTGTTGTAAACCTTAACATGCTAGAGAAATGCTAGATATTTTTTAATATGACTCCTCTCTAAGGCATGAAAGCTGATGAGCCACCTTCCCCTTGACATCTTGTGAGATGGCAACCTCCCTTTCTCCCAAAGGAAATTGTAAATCATTGGTGGAGAGCCAAGAGGGTTAATATGATCTTCATATTGAGCCAAGATGTAGATCTTTGTAATTTCTTCTACAGGTTTACTTCAACTCATTGGAGCTCAAGGTCCCCCAGTTCAGGTGTCAGGCTTTCTAAGGGGCTCTGACTAGTATCCATATGTCTTACCTCAATGCAACTCCATTTTCCCCTAGTCATCTATTAGCAGAAAGTCAGGAGGAAAGCCATAGCTTTAGAGATGTTGGCAGGGTGGAGGGGCAAAAGAAGGGTCAGACAGAATATGTTCAAGCTGATCTGAAGATATATGTGTGGATGAATGTATGTATGTGTCTGTATATATATAAAATGTTTATATATATTTACATATGTTTATATATGTATGTATGAATGAGGAGTGTTTCACAGACTCCAGCGAGGTTTATGCTGAATATCTTTCTTTATCACATGAGAATACCTTTTTAACCCATCAATCAGATGTATAAATTAGGTCTAAACAATTTCTAGATGCCTCTATCGACTCTATGAATCAAATGTGTCAACTAGGTGTGAGGAGGGAAATGTTCTGAGTTATTGGATGAAATTATGGCTGTGATGTATTGAGACTGTTTGAATGAATTAGACCTACCTCTGGGCCTAGGTGCACCAGCAACTGCTTTAGGAGTCCACCTGCAGGACTAGTTTGAAGGGGAAGGGGTGTGGTGGTGGTGGGGGGGGCGGGGAACAATATTAAGGCAGCACATTGTGCTAAACACTTACTTTAGGTAATATAAATGTTACCTCATTAGTTTTAAAGGCCAGATATCTTTTATCTTTTTACTAGAAGGCAGAAGGCAGGGGGATGGAGGGAGGGACTGACCACAAGGAAGCCTCACATTCCCCTTCCCTCTCAGACCCCCTCATTGACTATGTCTTCAGAGAGACTGGACCAAGAAGAAACACTGCCTCCATCTGAAAATTGAGAGAAAAGCAAACAAGACCCATCCTACAAGCCTCCAACCCTTGGAAAGCAACCAAAGGCTATGCCTAAGGGAATCTTCCTGAGTGCCCCACAGAGGAAGAAAGGACCTCTAGCCAGTTGGAAGCTGTGAGTTCCCTTTTGCCTTTATCTCCCCCAGGACCTGACTTAGTGCTCTGCAAACAGCTGATTCTTAATGAATGGTGGTTGTGCAAAGAAATCAATGAATGCTCATGGTTTGAGAGTGACTTGAGGCCTGGTCCATCCAGTCCCTATTACTTATAATATGGGCATGTGTGTCTGCAAACACTGTGAGTGTGACCATAGTGTGGCCGTTCTTATGTTCTCATGAGAAAAACTCGATGTGTTTTTATTCCCATTTGAGTTCCAGTTCATTCATTCTTTTAACAAACATATATTAAGAATGGATGGAGGGATGGATGGATGGATGGATGAATGAATAAAATTAAAAAATCATTTAAGTGCTTTCTATTGGGTGCAAGTCACAGTGGTTGGAAGGCAGTCTACTTTCCTCAATCCAAATAATATTCATATATCCTTTACCCTTATAGAGAAACATGGAATGATGGGACTCCCACTCAAAAGCATGATCTGGTTTGCAGGACGAAGCCTGAACATATCTCTCTTTGGGAATTCTGGATTCACTTTTTAGACTGGAAGTCAGGAGAACTGGGTGCTGGCCCCAATTCGTTGTATGTGTTACTCTGACAAAGTGACTTCTTCTCTCTGAGGAAATCTTTCTTCAACTTGATAATGAAAGGCCTGGATAGCATGGTTGCTAGTGTCCTTTCCACTCCTATAAGCTGCAGCAGAAAGGGTTGGAACCCGGTTTCTGAGCTCTTTCTCAGTCTCCAAATTATTGTACTGGTAACCTCCTCTTCCCTCTTCTCCCATGGTTAACAGGAAGAGGAAGGGATTACATGATTGGCTATCACCATCGTTGTCTCCCCATCCTCCCTTAATAGGATGCAAATTTCTTAAGAGCAGTGACTATTTCAGTTTTTACCTTTTAAAAAAATTATTCCTACTAACTAGCATGGGGCCTTGGTCATAGTAGGCACCTAATAAATGTTTGCTAAATTGAATTCTTTGCCTTGGGGAGATGGAGGTAGGTGGGGATTGCCTATAGCTCCTGCATGTTCCCATCCCTTCCCAAACACAGTATCCAAGGCTCACAGATTTCTTTTAACATTTTTTATTTCTCCTCTCCTTCCCATGTTTATTTTTTAATGCCCAGTTTTCCTAGTTTATAGGCTTTGGTCCACAAACACATCGTTAAGATGTTCATAGGCTGTAAAAGCAGCTGGCTTTGCCATTCAGAGACCCTGAATGCTCAAAGGCATATGATCACACAACACAAACACATGTTGAAACTGTTTGGAGGAAATGGCCTTCTTGTTGCATGGGGCTTCTGCAGGTCACTGGTCACTGGTGAACAACTTCGCCTATTAATGATCTATTGGTCAGTTCTTCAACAAAATTTTATTGAGCACCTGTTATGTTCCAGGCATTGTGCTACATGGTGAGAACCCAATGACAAAAGTGAAGCTGCCATGACTTCAATGAGCTTCCATTCTAACGGGAAAGATGACATGCACACGTATAAATACCCACAGCATATGAAGTTGCTGTTCACCCTTGTCTTAGAGGACCAATGACGTCACAGGATGATGTCTTAACTTGTGCATGAATTGAACTGAAGTGAGGCAGAGCTGCACAAAGTCATCAGCCTCACTCTTTCTTCCAGAGTCATTGAAGTCCAGTGGCAAGACAAAAGTCAACACACCAAGATGACTGGCAAATGGCCCAGGGTAGAGAGGATGACCCTGGCATCTTCAGTGTCTGACCAAGCTCTAAGTGCTCCACAGCACCTACTTCAGTCTTCTTAATGACCCTTGGAACAAACCATTCTCATCCATCTGTTCCACCATGCTGGGGGTGGACAACCCCCCTAACTCACCAATGGGTTTGTGCCCTGTTGGTTATCCTCAAGCTGGTGTAGCCCATCTGCCAAGGTGGTTTACCTGTGTGTGTGTGTAGATGGATGATAGAGATCGAAATATATGTATATATATATATATGTATATGTATGTATATATATATGTATATACATATGTATACACATATTATATCCATAAGGGCACTTAAGGGAGTGTGACACAAGTGACTGGGGGGATTGGGGATGCTGGTCAGGCCCCCTACAAAAGGTTTCATGTAGAAGTGGGAGCTTGAGCTCTGGGCTAAAAGGAAATCATGGAAGCTGAAAAGCAGAGGTGAGGAGGTGGGATGGTCCAGGAAAAAGTAAGGTGTAAGAGATGGCCAATCTAAAGATACCAGAACAGGGGACAGTATCCCATGTGAGAACCCTGAGTGGCTGGGCCAGCTGAGCTGCAGATGGCATGGAAGGGAGAGAAAATGGAAAGAGAGGAAGGGGCTGGGCTACAAGAGGCTCCCAAAGCAGACAGAAGATTCCTCTTTCATTCTAGAGGTGATGATGAGGAGAGTCATCGGAGCACATTGAGAGGGGAAGTTTTGGGGAGGAGCTCCATGTGGCCAGACTTGGGCTTTACAGCACTGCTTCAGCAACCCTGTGTGAAGAAGAGATTGGAATGGAGGATAACTGAGTCAGGGGCCAAATAGGACAGTTATTGAAATGGTCCAGCTTTGAGGGTGTGGACTTCTGTGGTAGCTGAATGACTGGAGAGAGATGGAACGGTTATGAGAGCTGTTGTGGAGACAGAAATGGTAAACAACTACTGGGCCTTTTGGAGCAGAGTGAAGCCCAGAATGACTCCAACATTCAGAACCATGTGACCAAAAGCATGGCAGCACCTTTCCCAGGAAGAGGGGTGGGTTTGGGGAGGAAAAAGGATGAATTCTCCTAGTCCTCAGTGTTCGAAAGGCAGTTAACAATATAGGATTCTCAGCAGAGAGACTCCAAGAAAAGATCTAGGAGGGAGCTCATAGATCACTGATTCCATGGGAGTTTAGGGGGTCTCCAAGAGAGAGGATACTGGGAGAGTAGAACAGAGAGTTCAGCACTGAGCTCTGGACAATGTTCCAGTTAGTGGTTGTCTTGTGGATGAAGACCTTCAAAGGAGATTGAGCAAGAGCAGTCAGACATGGAGGCAGAAAACCAAGTGGGAGATGGGGCATGAAAACTCTGTCCTTCTGGAGTTTGAGGTGAGGGGCTCCGTTAAGAGGGTGGTGAGAAGCTGCTGCAGGACATCTAAGGAGAGAAGAGAAAGTCTAGAGCAGTCATTAAGGAGAGTAGGATAGAGAGTAAAAGAACTTTTGTGAAGCAATGAGGGCTCAGTTAATACTAGTTAATATTCATTTATACTGCAGCTGATGCAACTGCAGTTCAGCTTATTTGAATGATTTCCTTCTGCTCCATTTAGAAGAAGCTGTGTAAGGGCAGAAAGTGGAAGAGCTCCATGGCTGGGGCTTGGCTTAGTATGCTCAGCAATAGGAAAAGGGAGACAGTACCTGGGGAGTAGAAGACCATGGAGAATGGAGCTCCTTCACTAAGGGAGTGTGAAGAGAGGAGAACATAGCAAATACGTGGGTGATGACTTGGGAAAGTGGTAAGGGATGGAAAAATTGGAGACAGGGCCTGTATAAGGAGTGAAGCCACATGGAGAGATAGAATGAGAAAAGCATGGTATTGGATAAAGGGCCATCACTTGGGGGTAATGGTAAAATAAAGGTCACTTATCCCTGATATTCACCATAAATTTCCAGTCTGGGTGCTTCTGTTAGAGAGAAAATTTGTGAAAAGATAGTGAGCAGGTGATATTCTCCGTTAAAATATTATCAAAATTCAGGGATTCCCACAAGACTTTCATTTTTTTTTTATAGTTTTATTTATTTATTTTTAGATTTCGACATTCATTTTCACAAAGTGTTGTGTTCCAATTTTTCTCCCCATCTCTACCTTCCCCCACCCCATAACACCTTGCATTCTGATTACTCCTTCCCTCAATATGGCCTCCCTTCTATCACACCCCTCCCTTCCCTTATCTCCATCTTCCCTCTTTTCTTGTAGGGCGAGATAGATTTCTATATCCCATTACCTGTATTTCTTATTTCCCAGTTATATACAATAACAATTCTCAACATTTGTTTCTAATACTTTGAATTCCAACTTCTCTCCCTTCCTTCCTCCCCACCCATCTCCCTGAGAAGGCAAGCAATTCAGTATAGGCTATATATGTGTAGTTTTGCAAAAGATTTCCATAATAGTCATGTTATTTAAGACTAATTATATTTCCCTCCATCCTACCCTGTCCCCCGTTTATTCTATTCTCTCATTTGACCTTGTCCCTTCCCAAAAGTGTTTACTTCTAACTACTCCCTTCTCCCATTTGCCCTACCTTTTGCCATCCCCCTCACCCCACCTGTCCCCTTCTCCCCTACTTTCCTGTAGTGTAAGATAGATTTTCATACCAAATTTAATGAGCATGTTATTCCCTCCTTGAGCCATATGTAAAGAGAGTAAGCTTCACTTTTCCCCTCTCACCTCCTCCCTTTTCTCTTCTATTGAAAAAGATTTTTCTTATCTACTTTATGAGTGATAATTTGCCCCATTCCATTTCTCCCTTTCTTCTCCCAATATATTCCTCTCTCACCCCTTAATTTTATTTTTTATAGATATCATCCCTTCTGATTCAATTTAACTTGTGCTCTCTGTCTATATGTGTGTGTGTGTGTGTGTGTGTATGTGTGTATGTGTGTGTATAATCCCTCCACCTACCCACATAATGAGAAAAGTTTCAAGAGTTACAAATATTTTCTTTTCATGTAGGAATGTAAACAGTTCAGTTTGAGAAAGTCCTTTATGATTTCTCTTTCCTATTTACCTTTTCATGTTTCTTTTGATTCTTGTGTTTGAAAATCAAATTTTCTATTCAGTTCTGGTCTATTCATCAAGAGTGCTTGAAAGTCCTCTATATCATTGAATGACTTTTTTCCCTTGAAGTATTATACTCAGTTTTGCTGGGTAGGTGATTCTTGGTTTTCATCGTAGTTCCTTTGACTCCTGGAATATCCTATTCCAAGCCCTTTAAAGTTGCCAGATCCTGTGTTATTTTGATTGTATTCCCACAGTTCTCAAATTGTTTCTTTCTAGCTGCTTGAAATATTTTCTCCTTAACTTGGGAACTCTGAAATTTGGCCACAATATTCCTAGGAGTTTCTCTTTTCAGGTCACTTCCAGGAGGTGATTGGTAGATTCTTTCAATATTTATTTTGCCCTCTGGTTCTAGAATATTAGGGCAGTTTTCCTTGATAATTTCATGAAAGATAATATCTAGGCTCTTTTTTTTGCTCATGACTTTCAGGTAGTCCCATGATTTTTAAATTGTCTTTCCTGGATCTATTTTCCAGGTCAGTTGTTTCCCAATGAGATATTTCACATTATCTTCTACTTTTTCATTCTTTTGGTTTTGTTTTGTTATTTCTTGGTTTCTCATAAAGTCATTAGATTCCCTCAGCTCCACTCTCATTTTTAAAGAACTATTTTCTTCTATGAGCTTTTGAACTTTCTTTTCCTTTTGGCTAATTCTGCTTTTTAAAGCCTTATTCTCCTCATTGGCTTTTTAGACCTCTTTTTCCAATTGAGTTAGCCTATTTTTAAAGGTGGTATTTTCTTCAGCATTTTTTGGGTCTCCTTTAGCAAGCTGTTGACTCACTTTTCAAGTGCTTCTTTGACTTGAGCCCCTTGCATATTCATTTTGGTGGTACTGGATGCAGAAACCTTAACTTCTTCTGACAGTATGAGTTGTTCTTCATCTGAAAGGATGGAAGGAAATACCAGTTCACCAAGAAAGTAACCTTGTATGGTCTTATTTTTTTTTCCCTTTTTTGGGCATTTTCCAGCCAGTTACTTGACTTCTGAATCCTTTGTCAAGAGAATGGTCCTAGTGCTCCTCCTCCCCCCAGGACCATGCTCAGGCCTGAGGTTCAGATCAGTTGCTCAATTCCCCCAGGGTCTTTAGGTGGGGGCAGGGCTGCCGCTCAGGACTGACGTTCAGATCAACTGCTCAGTTCCCACCCCCACCCCCAGCTTTAGGTTGAGTGCTTCCATGAATGGATGCTCACTGCTGCCACCACCTCTACTGCCACAGCTATTACCACTGCCACTTCCTGAGGCCAGTGCTGGGGGAGACCCTGCTCCCCTCTTGTTCACTTGGGAAAACCTTCTTACTGACTTTTGAAGCTTTCTTTGTCACTTGTGGGTTGAGGGATCTGAGACTGTCCCTGCTGAGGATTCTGCCCTGGAAGCCTATTCCAGTCCTGTTCCTCCCAGTACCATGTGGCCAGGGCTGGGCTCCATTCTGCTCAGCATCCTGTGGGATAGACTTTTCCTGTGGGCCTTCCAGGTTACCTTTGGCTGAAAATCTCTTTCACTCTATCGTTCTGTGACTTCTGCTGCTCTAGAATTTGTTGGGTCATTTTTTATAGGTATTTTATGGGCTGTAGGGGAAGAACTAGAGTCTGTGTGTCTTTCAACTCCACCACCTTGGCTACACCCCTCCACATAACTTGCAAACATTATATTCTTCTTCATTTCTATTTTTTTAAAATTAGAATAGTTAAAGTGGAAGAAAAAGAGATGGATATCAGCAACCCCAGAGTTAAGAAGACCTGGGTTTAAGCCCTGCCTCCCACAGTACTATGTAATCCAATCCTGAGCAAGTCACTCAAACTCTAATGTTCCAGACAGCTCTATATGAGGAGAAATCTGTTTGACAGTCTGCTTCACTGGAGGGAGTGTCTATCCTGGAAATTTCCCATACCAGCAATTTCATATTTACTCCATCCCCCCTCACAGAACAACAGCATTTAATGTCCTACTAGGATTTAATAGACTTCTCCCAACTCTGCACACCGTCCTATGGGGACAAAACAGATGATAAATATTTGTGAAATCAAATGTAATTGAGTTGAGTGCATTGAATTCATTTAATTTCAATTTAGTAAATATTTGTAATCTCTCTACCAAAACGTTTGGCACAGAACAGAGATTTGCTACTTTAAAAAAATGAACAAATGCATGTTTACTGTCTATGGAACATGGTGGTGGGACCTTTGGGTAACTATGCCTTTAAAACCATCAGTTCTTTCTCTTAAAGGGTTTTCTTTCTAAAGTTTAAGTGATGATGATGGAGATAGATGGTGATGAAGATGGTAATGGCTATAATTATGATGGTAGTATTGATGAAGTTGGTGGTAGGGTTTTGGGGATGATGGTGGTGGTAATGATGAAAGTCACAGTGGTAATGGAGATGATTACAGTGGGTGTGGTGTTTATAACAATGGTGGTGGTATTTGAGCAATCGCATTGATGATGGTGGTAGCAGTAAGGACATTGACAGTCACCATGGTTATGGTGATGATGGGGATGGGATTAGAGATGATTATGGTGGGAGTAGAATTGATAATGATGACAGTTGTTTTGGTGATAATGATGGTGCTGGTGCTTATGGTGGCAGTGATGATGGTGGTGGTTTTAATGATGTGGAATGTGATTGTGGTTATGGTGAAGATCCTGAAATTGATGGTGCTGTGGGATGATAAAGAGAATAATTCTTCAATTTGGCAAAATGGTAGTAAGTCTTCTTAGCTGTAATTTGTTTAGATTGCTGCCATCAAAAACACCCTTCACAAGTGCTGGCCAACTTTCTGGGGAGGAAATTCTCAGACTTACCTGGGTCAGCTCTCCAGTGATAGGCACACAGCTCATCACCAAACCTGTATCGAAAGGTTTTCCCACTTACCAGGAATTGCCATCCATCTTGCTGCCATAACCTTTGAGAACACAGGATCATCTTTGTGCCATGAAGAACCATCATAAGAATCATTTCAAGGGCAAATAGTAGGGCTAAGCATAATGTTAATCACAGTAATTCACAGTTGGGTGGTAATGTGTGTCTGCATAGTCCTTTGAGGTTCATAAACACCTTTTAAACAGCTGATTCAGTCATAAAATCAAAGGCAGTCATCACATGGGAATATCATCTCTCCAGTGGAACTCTGTGTCCTTCAAGGGCCCGTTGCATCCATCAAACAGTTTTATCTAATGAGACATGGTCAAGTCAAAGGTATCAAGTGGCATTGTGTGCCTTGGACTCAGCTTCAGCTCACTGACTTCTTCCTTTCTCTGTGAAGATAAATGGTGAGGCGTCAGGCATGTCCTCTCTCTGAGCCAAACTTTTCTATGGGAAAAAAGAGTAAATACTGGACTCAGCAGTAATTTTTCACAAGTGACTCACACACCCTTTCCTGGGAACGCTTGGAAAGAATAAGACCAATTAACACAGACTAAAGAAAGCCAAAACTTAATCCTGACCCTCAATGAACTCTGAGGGTTCTTTAGGGGGCATGTTCTCGGGGAGAGGACTTTAGTGGGTAAGAGATGCTAGACCCTCATTGTGGAGATGTGGAGATGGAAGCAAAGGTCAAATAAGGGACCTGTCCGGAGTCACACAGCCAGCAAGGGCAGAACTTGAACCTGGGTCTTCTTGACCCAAGTCTAGCACACTGTACTCTCTGCCTAGCCAAGGCCTCTAGATAATTGATGAGAGCACTGAGTGCAGCTAAGAAGCAGGTGAGGAAAACAGAAAATAACCCAGCATCATTGATCAAGGGCTGAGGGGATGAGAAGGTCATCGAGTTCAACCCTGGGACTTCACAGGTAGGGAGCCACCAAGAGCAGAGGTGGCCTGGCCAACAACAGGACAGAGCCCTTGAAGAGGAAAACAATGAAAAGGGCACAGAACTTTGGAATGTTGGAAGGCATTCTCATGCCCTTTCAGGTCTTTGCCTAGAATCTATTAGAAGCTAGAATAGGGCATGTCAGAGCTGGGAGGGCCCCTAGAACAGGGGATGTCAGGACTGAGGGGGGGCTTAGAATAGGGAATGTCAGAGCTAGGAGACGCCCAACAACAGGAAACATCAGAACATATATATATATATGTAATATACATATATCCATACAGGCCAACCCCCATAAATTCCTCCTCATCTCCCCCACTGACAACTTCTCTTCTGCAATGCTCAGCTACAGACCCTGATCCCTCCTCCCAGATTCCTTCTTATCCCTCCTCCCTCTTTCCCCTCCCATCTTTCTACAACACCTCCCACTAGTCAAGTTCTTGCTCTCCACCCTCTCCAGATTTTCCGAGAATTTTAGAGAAATGATAAAGGCAAAGCAAAGACCCAGTGGACCCTGCCTTAGACACTCATCTGTTTGCCTGTCATCCCTTCTAACAGACAACGAGTTCCTTAAGAGAACAACTCTTTCTTCTTCCACCTTAGTGGTATAGGGGATTGAGCATGATCTTGCAGTAGAAAGGACCTGGGTTCAAACCCTGCTCCTGACACTGACTTCTGCCTGGCTATATAACACTTAACCTCTATGAGCCTCAGTTTCCTTATCTGTTAGAAGGAGCTAATAATAGCACCCATCTGACTGTGATACTGTGAGGATCCAAGGAGACAGTATATGCAAAACACTTGAAAGCACTTTTAAAATGTCTGTTACTATTATTATTATCACTTTGTTAACCAAGTGCCTATTACATAAAATAAGTAATGCCATGTTCAAGAGAGTAAAGAGTCATCCTTGAAGCTAGGAAGGCCTGGGTTCAGGTACTGTCCTTGATCCTGGACAAGTCATGTTTAGAGCTCTGGGTAAGTAAGAGTTCTTGTCTGTAGAGGAGGTGCTGGCTGAATTGGTGGAGGGAGACTGCTCAGCTTAGAGTTCCCCACACCAAGGGAATCACAGGTCAACTAGCTCTCCTCCTCTCTCCTCTGCGTAAGGCACTCTGTGCTGGCTTGGCTGAACTGGAGTCAGAATGATGCAACCTCAGGACCCAAAACTCTATGTTTAAATTCTCTATTTTTTAGCTTTCTCACTGTTTACCTTCTATGTTCCAAGGCCCCTTCTACATCTAAGACACCTTAGAACATTAGAATTCCAAGGAACCGAGAAAGCACAGAACTCTAGTGGGGAAATTGTTCTATATTTGAACATTCCATGTTCCGAGGCCCCTTCCAGCTCTAACAATCTGTTCTAACATTCTGCAGAGCACTTTAATTATTAGAAATATGAGGTTGGCTGGCATGACATCACATTACTAAGTGGATGATATGTTTCTCTTCTTTTTTAGTGAAAGGCAAATTTAAACAACAATTAAGCCTAAATGTGTTAGGGTGTCCTAACTTGCTGTGAGGCACCCAAGCTTTTCCCTCCTCTGTCAAGATGAACAACATTCCTTTAAAAAGGAAACAACGTACTCTTGTCCAAAAATTAATCACTGTGCCAACAAAGGCCCATTTGTCATGGAATTCCCAGCTGCCCGGCATGCATTAAATCTAATTGGTTAATTTGCAATGCTATGGTTCAAATGTGGAAAATCATATTAATCGTAAAGTCTCCCAAAGTAACAGCCTTTAGGACTCATGGATGGGCAATGCCAGTATTTGGGGCTGCCCTGGGCTGTGTAATGATTTTCATTAGTCCTTCAGGCCAGTGCTGGTCCAGGGCCACAGCAGGGACATCTGACAAATAGTAAGTGCTACACAGATGTCCTGGGGAGAATCAGAGACCGACTGCCTTGTTCCGCGAGCAGCCTTTGAAGGAAACAAAAGGAAGTTTTGCTTGTTTATCTTGGTGTTTCTTATCTCCAGATGTGTGCTGGGTCTCTTGCAGCTTAGAGCTGAGAGAGAAACACAGGCTATAATTATTACCAATAGCCATGTCACATCTCCATAATTAGACTCTCCAATACGTGAGGGCCATGCTGCTCTCTTTCACAGTGCCCAGCAGAATCCTGGGCAAAGAAAAAATTCTCACCGAATACTGGCTTGCTCCTTGACATGGAGCTGTGTAGATCTAAGCTGAGATCTTGATTTGCTATTTGGGGTACAGTCAAAAACTTTGGGCTCTATCCAAATGGACTTCTTTACTGTTTTTTAAACTTGGCATTCATGGGATCCCATTACCAGTTTAGAGGAGGAAGAGGACTTGAGGTCAAAGAAATGATTTATCTAAGGTCACACAGCTAGTAAGTGGCAGAACATGGGGTTTGAGATCAGCATTTGATTCTTGTCTCAAAATCCTTTCCACCACCCCTTCTACTGACTGTCTCTGCCCCTTGAATATGTTATGCCCTCTTCCCTGAACATACTTTCTCCTCATTTCCCTGTCTTAGAATATCTCCCTTCTTTCAAGGCTCTGCTAAGACTCCTCCACCTAAGGAGCTTCTACCTATAAACTCAGTTGCTAATGTTCTCTCTCTTACCTCAAATTACCCTGTATTTATTTCTTTGTGTGAATCACGGAGTTGTAGGGTTGGGAGGTGAGAGGCCATCTAGTTCAACCCAATGTGAATGAATCTCCATGAGAACATTCCTGACAAGAGGCTGTCCCTGTCTCTCAAGGTAGCCCATCCCCCTTTGGGATTCTGAGTGAGCCTAAACCTGCCTCCCAACCCCACCTCAGTGATCCTATGTCCACTCTCTGGAACCAAGGGGAACAAGTCTTATCTCCTACCCCATGAACACCCTTCAAATACTTGAAGACAGCTTTTGGGTCTCCTCCAGTATTTTCCTCTCTAGGCTAAACACCTTTAGTTCTTTCAACCAATGAATACTCCAATCTCCTGAGGTGAGATGAGATATGAACTCAGGTCCTCCTGACTCCTGCACTGGTGCTCTATCCACTGCACCACACTTGACACTCACTAGCTGTGTGACCTTGAGCAAGTCATTTAACCCCAATTGCCTCATCCTGGGTCATCTCTAGTCATCCTGATGAATATCTGGTCACTGGATTCAGATGGCTCTGGAGGAGAAGTGAGGCTGGTGACATGCATAGCCCTCCTTCACTCAAATTAAAGTCAAGTGCAAGTCATACCATCATTTCTCTGATGGCATGGTCTTCTTCAACAGCGAAGGACAAGCATACTCCAATCTCCTTTCTAGTAAGTAAGACACCCTCCAGCAAGTCAGATTATTGGAGGCAGGGGCTGTTCATGTCCTCCTGTATCAAGTATATTTAAATACCTTTTAGGAAACTGGGGACCTTCCATGGAGCACTGGTCTCAGAGAGTTGGGAAATGAAGAGGTTCTGAGTGGATTCAGAGCTTTGAAAGGCTAGCAGCTCATCAAGTTTCCTGATTCATGGGGACTTTCCTAAGTGACTTTCCAGTTTGAAAGTAGATGCTAAAGAGGATATGGGCCCAACCCAGAAATTAAAGAAGATGTTTGAATTCTTGATTTATTTCTTTCTTAAATGATCTTACCACAAAAAGTTCAACTGAGTTTTAGGAGCCTAGGAGACTCAGTTAACTTCCCGAGCTTTGCAAGTTCAGACTGGAGACCCATTAAGCTATTTCATATGATCTCCAGCCAATTGGACCCATGATAGCTATAATGGGCACCAGACCCTCTTGTCCTCAGGGAGCAGAGTTATAGGGAGGAATGAGCATCAGTGTTCCAACTATCTTCATTTTTATGTACCTCTATTTTCCCATATGTAAAATGGACATAATATCTGTACTACCTTTTTGGGCTGAATTTCAAGAACTAGCCTTGCCTTTCTACTCTGTAGAATCGACAGGGTGTTCATATTAAGCCATTATATTAACTGCAAAGGAAGTATGTGGAAGTGGACAGTCATATATAGAGTGTATACCAAGAACACTGCCATATAGGGCATCAGCTTTGGTAACCAGAGAAATTTTCTCTTCGTCATTAGACCATGTAACAGTGATGTATTGTGCAAAAAAAAAAAAAAACTTTAGTAATCATTTTGAGAATCCTCCAAAAACAGGAGCAAAGAATGCATAAGTTATGTGTTGGAAGAAGTCATTTCTATTAAAACTCTGACCTGCCTGGATAAGACTAGTTAAATGTCACCATGGAGTGTTTTTAGCATCTTAACCAATCTTGAGGATTTGACTTTTCCCAAAGGGGATGGTTCATGGCCTTTTCTCTTATTGCAAGAAGATTGGGATCCGTTGTAGTAACTAAAAGGTAGAGGTTAATTGTCCACTGATCACCATTCTTGTTCCCAGGAACAATAAAAATCTGCAGAACTACACTTTTGGAAAGTTTTTGCTATTAGATGTGACTGTATTAACTGAGAAGATGATTTAAAAGATCATAACTAAATATTAGCTTATTGAAATCTATGGTCGTGGTTAAATCTAGTTGGGAAGAAAGCAGCATTATCCAAAGTCCGGTGTGGGAAATGAGCCTGCTTTTTTTTTTTATTTTAACTCTTTTTAAAATTATTTTATTTATTTTTTTTAATGTTCTACAATCACTACCATAAAACTTAGATTTTTACCCCCCACCACCCCCCTCCCTCCCCAAGACAGCATACAATTCTATATAGGATCTACATATACGTTCCTGTTGAATATGTTTTCACTATAGTCATGCTATGTAGACGAATTAAAATAAATGGAAGAAATCATATAACAAATCAAAACATAATACACACACACTCACACACAAACATGATCTGCTACATTCTGCGAATGAATTCCATAGTTCTTTCTCTGAGTGTGGAAGACATTTTGCCTTAGAAAACCATTGGGATTTTTTTTTTTTAAGTTCTTGCATTATTATGAAGTTCCAAGTCTACCAGAAAAAACTCTCACACACTGTGGTCGTTGCTGTGCACAAAGTTCTCCTGGTTCTGCTCCTTTCACTCAGCATCAGGTCATATAAGTCCTTCCAGGCCTCTCTGAAGTCTTCTTGTTCATCATTTCTTGTGGCACAATAGTACTCCATTACATTCATATACCATAATTTATTCAGCCATTCCCCAATTGATGGGCATCCCCTTGATTTTCAGTTTTTGGCAACTACAAAGAGTGCTGCTATAAATATTTTTGTACATGTGGGACCCTTTCCCATTTTTATGATTTCTTGGGGATACAGTCCTAGTAGCGATATTGCTGGGTCAAAGGGTATGCACATTTTTATAGCCCTTTGTGCATAGTTCCAAACCGCTCTCCAGAATGGTTGGATGAGCTTACAGCTCCACCAACAATGAATTAGTGTTCCAACTCTCCCACATCCTCTCCAACATTTATCATTTTCCTGTTCCGTCACTTTTGCCAATCTTATAGGTATGATGTGGTACCTCAGAGTTGTTTTGATTTGCATCTCTCTAATCAAAAGTGATTTAGAGCATTTTTTCATATGATTACAGATATCTTTAATTTCTTCCTCTGAAAATTGCCCGTTCATATCCTTTGACCATTTATCAATTGGGGAATGACTTGTATAGTTGTACATTTGAGTCAGTTCTCTATATATTCTAGAAATGAGACTTTTATCCCTGAGATTAACTGTAAAAATTCTTTCCCAATCTACTACATCCCTCCGAATTTTGGTTGCATTGGGTTTGGTTGTGCAAAAACTTTTCAGTTTAATGTAATCAAAATTATCCATCTTGCATTTCATAATGATTTCTATCTCTTCTTTACTAAAAAATCCTTACCTTCTCCATAAATCTGATAAATACACTATTCCTTGCTCCTCCAGTTTGTCCATGGTATCAATCTTTATACCTAGATCGTGTACCCATTTGGACTTTATTCTTGTGTATGGTGTCAGGCATGAGTCTATGGCTAGTTTCTGCCACGCTGTTATCCAGCTTTCCCAGTAATTTTTGTTGAACAGTGAGTCTTATCCCAGAAGATGGGGTCCTTGGGTTTATCAAACACGAGGTTGCTATATTCCTTGCCTACTATGTCTTGAGTGCCAAATCTATTCCACTTGTCTACCCTTCTGTTTATTAGCCAATACCAAGTGGTTTTGATAATTGCTGCTTTATAGTACAATTTGAGATCTGGTAGGGCTAGGCCCCCTTCCCTAACATTTCTTTTCATTAGTCCCTTTGGTATTCTGGACCTTTTGTTCTTCCAGATGAATTTTGATATTATTTTATCCAGCTCTAGAAAGTAATTATCTGATAGTTTAATTGGTATGGCACTAAATAAGTAAATTAATTTAGGTAGAATTGTCATTTTTATTATATTAGCTCAGCCTACCCATGAGCAACTGATGAATGAGCCTGCTTGTTTTGGGTTTTAACTATTGCAATGCTATTTTTTTTTTTATTTCATCAAGCATCTCAGTATTCGAACACAGAAAATATCTGGTCCTATTCAGTAAGATCTACAGCTGCTTTTCAGATGATTGGTGAAAGGCTAGTTCCTCCTACCAGTTTTTTCTGCTGTTTTCACTATGCAACTCCTACAACTTAGAAGAATTAGAAACAAAATCTTAGCAAGAGTAGCAAAAAGAACAGGGATCTGTAAATATGTCCTTGTCTTAATTTCTATTGTCTATTCATCATTCAATCAATGGAATGACAATTCCAGTCCACAAGCATGTCAATGTATCTACTGTGCAAAAAAAAAAAAAAAGTAAGTCTATATGGCACCGAAAAGAAAAAAATAGAAAAGGAAAAGGAAAAAAGAAAAACCCAAACCAAAAAAACAAGCACTCTGTGTAAATATCTGAGGCATATAGATGGTGTACATGACTATAGTTGCACAACACACAGCTGTTGGTCAATTCTATTTTTATAATTAATACAGAAGGATTCTGAGGGTCTGTAGATTCAAGCAGTCTTTAAAACCTCCTGCTTTGTTATCTTTGCAGCAAATTGCAGGTCTTTTAAGAGATTTGGGCCTCAGTTCCCCTGCCCCTCTGCTCCCCCACAAAAATTCAAACATTTATCCTGTTTTTATTTGAAAATGTTCAGGGTAATGAGCAAAAAAGATCGATTGCAAACATATCTGCCTACTGAGTGATTCACTGATGACTGAAAACATCAGGCATTGTAACAGATGAAGATGATTTGCTAAAAGGGACCTTTCTCCAATGTTACAAAGATGTAGAATGGTTTACACAAGGTATTTAAAAATGACTATTAATTCCCATCTAGCTTGCTCTTCAAAGAATGTCAGTTAATGAATTTTGGGCAAAACTTGAGTGTATGGATAGCTCATGCATATAAAAGTATTCCTAAGTTTTATTTTTATCATTTATTTTATTATTTTTTCATGGTACTCTAACAAATGCACAGCTAATCTCTCAGTAGATATTCATCTGAAAATAGTGGGGTCTTGATTAGTGAGAAGAGGAAAAGATTTATTTTTTGCCTGTAAAAATGACTCATTTGCTAGGAGTCATAATTCTCTATCTAATATTTTTGTGGTAGGTCTCCTTTTGATCAGGGAAAAAGTGGAAATGTTTTTGTGTTTAAAAATATGTATTTCCTATCCTTCCAGGTAATTTCAGAAAAAATGCAGTGTTAACCTTGAAGTCCTATAGACACATAAGCTATCATCTCATTCAGGAGGCATTTATTGGCCAAAAATTCATAGTTCTGGAGCTAACAGCAACTTTAGAAGCATCCAGTACAACCCCATTTTAAAATGAGAAAAACAAAGCCCAGAGAAGTTTATTGACTTGTCCATAGTCACAAAAGAAGTAAATGGCAGATCTGGAATTCACATTCATGTCCCTTGACTCCTACTTCATGGCACCATATTGCCTGAGGGCTAGGATTAAATTCATGATCATTGCTAAGATCTGGGTGACTATAGGCAAGTTGAGGCTTTGGCCTCTAGTTTCTTCATCTATAAAACTGACTGCATCTAAACTGGAGAAAAGAAGGTTCAGGATAGACATGACCCCGAGGAGTTGACAGGCTGCCTTGTGGATGAGGGACGAGCTTTGTTCTGGCCCCAGAAATCGGGCCTAATTTCAGACATAGCAGAGAGGTCACATTAGCCTTGAGGTCAGGAAACAAACCAACTTCTTAACAAGGAGAGTTCCCCCAAAGGGCTGCCTGAAGAGATGCTGCTGCTGGGGGCAGGGCTGGGGGATGGGCTGCTCCTCTCTGGGAGGTCTTCAAGCAGAGGGTCACTTGTAGGGTTGATTACAGTGCAGATTTCTTAGTCACCCTTTAGCTCTTCAATTCTGTGAAACTGGCTACACTAATCTTTGTATATCTATTATGTGTATTAAAATAGAGACCATCAGAGCTCAGAGAGACCTTGGAATAGGTGTCTTAGAGGGGCCTTAGAACTGCGAATGTCAGAACTGAGAGGGATCTTAGAACAGGGGAAGTCAGAGCTAGAAGGGGCCTTAGAAGAGGGAATGTTGAGACTGGGGAGGTGGGAAGGGGCCTGAACTACAACCTTCATTTGTCCTATATTCTGAGTACACCCCTGGAAGGTCACTCTATGTGTTCCTTACAGGATGGAATCTCTGTGAGCAAAGACATTTTTCCTTTTATCCAGGCTCCTAACACAATGCATGGCACATAGTGGGCATTTGAAACCTATTTACTGATGACTTGCTGCATGTCACAGGGGAAGGTGACCTCGGAGGCCATCTGGTCCTCCAAGACGAAGGTCCTGGGACTCTAACTCAGTTGAAGAAGTGGAAGATATGGAGAATAGGAAGAATACTTTTCTGGCAGAGACAAGCCTAGCACCCAGAGGCCAGAGCTCTGGTTCTGCTGCTGACCCACTGGGCCTTCTGGATCAAGACCTTTTATTTCTCTAGGCCAGGCAATATTCTTTCTGTTTGCTTTGTTGGACAATGACATTGGCTTAGAAATTTCAGGTCCTGAATCAAGGAGACTTATGTGTCTGATAGGGCCAGAATAGGACTCTGATTTAGCACCATAATGCCCTAATACCCTTCCTGGGGTGGAGTGGGAAATATTGGAATGAGAGCATCCACTCCCTTGGAGCTGTCAAGACATCTGGCCCATTAATAACTCCCAGCACAAGGCTTTAGGTTTGTAGAAACACCCCTTTCCTGGCCTAAATTTAGTACCAAGGAAATCAGCAATCTATTAAACGCCCAGCTACTCTGTCAGGCGTCATGGGGCAGGTGCCAATTGGGTGGCAGCTGAATGAAACTAACCAAGAGTGTCTGTCCTCCAAGGGCACTGCCCCTGCTTCATAGATCATAGAAGACAGCATAAGATGGCAGAGCTGGGATGGACCTGAGAACTGAGAAAATTAGAACACAGAGGGCTAGACTTTATGGTCTTTAAGAGCCCTTGCAACTAGAATTCTCTCATTTACACAAGAGCACTACTCCATTTCAGAGAGAAGAAGCAAGTTTCCCAAGGTCACTTAAGAGGGAGAAAGGAAAAAATGTTAATTGAAAAAAGTGTATATAAATATATATTTATACACACACATATGTGTGTGTAAACACATATACACATGTATATGCATACATTTATGTATTATATTTATTACATATATGGAGAGAGAGATAAAAGGGAGAGAGAGAGAAAGGTAGAAAGAGAAAAAGAGAAAGTAAAGAGAGAGAAAAGAAAAAAGAGAGAAAGATAGGGAGAAAAAGGTAGAGAGAGAAAGACAGGGAGAAAAAGGTAAAGAGAGGGAAAGAGAAAAAAGCAGTAAGAAAAAGAAAAAGAAAGAAAGAGAAAGAAATGGATGAAGAGAAAGAAAGAAAAGAAAGGGAGAAGGAGATGGGTAGAGTGAGAGAGTAAGAAAGAGAGAGATTAAGAGAGAGAGAGGGAGAGAGAGAGAGAGAGAGGGAGAGAGCGGGGGGGAGGGGAGACAGAGAGAGACAGAGAGAGTGTGTTATTGGTAGACTCAGAATCTGAAAGCTCAGCTCCTAGGACTCAGTTCAGTGGTTTTTCCACCTGGGTATGATGTTCTCTGTCTTCCTGAGTTCACAGCACAGCAAGGTTCTAGAAGCATCCTAATGACTGGTATGTGAGATCTTAGGATTTAAAGCTGGGGAGGATCTTAAGGATCTTAAGATCAGATAGCCTAATCCTCCTATTTTCAAAGATTTATTCCAGCCTCTCTTAATTTATAGGTGAGGGCACTGAGGCATAGGGAGGGTAAATAATTTGCCCACATTCACCCTGGTGGTTGATATTAGAGGTGGAGTCTGTACCATGGTCCCTTGACCACAAATAAGAGGCACAGAGAGGTTTGTTGAGTTGTCCAAAGTCACACAGGCGATAAGCAACAAAGTTGGAATTCAGCACCAGGCCTGATTCCTGACTTTGACGCTTATCAGTCTTAGGCAAGTGACTTAGCCTCAGTCTCTCATCTGTCATGTGGGTATAATAATCCCTCTCCCCTCAACCTCACAGAATTGTGCCGGTGATAGTACTTTATGAACTGTTAAATGTTTTACAAATGCAATTCTACAATCACAAGATTAAAATTTGGAAGGAACTTCAAGGACTGATTTAAAGTCCAACTTCCTCATTTGACTGGGGAAGAAAGTGTGGCTCAGGATAAGAGCGAAGTTTTCAATATCACCAAGGCAACATAGAGCAGGTCCATAAGAAAGGAAGTTCATTCATTCATCCCATGACCTTTTCTGAGTCTCTACTATGTGCCCACTGTGTTTTGATGGCCCCTAGGAATTTTGTGATGGAGTAGGAGGGAGAGTCCAATTCATCAGGAAGAATCTTCTCTCCCTTCAGCATAGGCACATTAAGGAACTTGTGACCCTGAGAGGAGGTGAAGGCTAAAAGTGGAAACAGAGTCAAAATCAATTTGCATAATATACTTTATGACAGAGAAGGCTTTGTATTAGTTGAGAGAATGCCCAGGCTGAGGAAATCACAGATCCTAAGGGTATGGAAGCAGGAATGAAAATAGTGATGCTAGCTGACGTTTATGGAGCACGTTAAGTCTTGCAAAGCCCCATACATTTGGACCTTTCAAACAAAAAAGGCTTGGGAGAAGCAAAATTCAGCACTTTTATAATGTCAGGAGAGAGCATAGCTCCCGTTTATTGTGTGTGTTACAGCTTACGAAGCACTTTCTTGGGTAACATGTTTATGGTTATCCTTTGTTTTTATGGGTCACTCTCCACCATTCCTCTGCCCAGAATTCTATATCTTGTTATAAAGAATAAAAAAGAAGGGGGGAGAGGTAGGGAAGGTGGTTAAACAAAACCAACCAACACATTAACCACTATATTCAGTATTGTACACTCATCGTCTCTTGTCTCTGATAAGAAGGGAGGAAGGTGCACATTCTCATCTCTTCTTCTGGGCCAAGCTTGGTCGTACTAATTAAGCAATCAATAGTGAGTATAAAAGCATTCATTAAGCATTTACTGGATTCCAGTCTTGGTACTAAGTGCTAGGAGTACAAATAGAAAAAACAACCCAAAACAAGACAAGACAAGACAGCCTCTGCTTTTAAGGGACTCATTCTCTAATTAGGGGAGACTACACATAAGAGAAGAATCAGCCACAGGGAGAATGGAAAGGGCACAGCGACAAGGTCAATGGTCAGGTCCAGTGATCCCTGGAGGGTGAAGTGGTAGAGTAGATGGCAAGACCTGGTTTCTACTCCATCTCACTGGAAGGATCAGAGATGATGATTCTTAGCTTCTCCATGAGTCATGTCATAGCGTTGACTAATAAACTCCAGACTGCCAAGAGGAGAAAAAGAGGTAAAAAGAAGGAAAGAGAGAATGGCACCCCTATCTAGGTAGCCTAAGAGTGGGGAAGGGGAGGGGGATTCTGGTGGCAGTTTCTCCCCTTGTCCAGATGACACATGAGGTCTAAGTGGCCAGGAGGTTAGAAAAGAGAGGAAAGGGAGAAGGACATCCCATGGGATCGATTGTTCACTCAGCAAGTATTTATCAAGTCACTATTACACATTAGGAGATGGAAATACCTTCCTCCACCCTCAAAGTGTTATGTTTCATTTGATGCTGTCATTTTCATTTTCCATGCGCATGTTATATTCCTTGTGCATATCGTTCTCCTGGTTCTTGTTATTTCACTTTGTATCAGTTCATATAAATCTTTCCATGTTTCTAGTTTTCATATATACATATACATATATGCACATATATGTATATATATTAAATTGGAGAGTTATATGACATTGTGTTATTATTGCATGACTTTTTTAGTCATTCTCCAATCAATGGACATCTACTCTGTACAAATAATTTTCCCATTCCTTACCTCATTAGAGTTGTCACCAGTATCATGAGATGAGTTGTCTTATTTTACAGAGAAGACATCTGAAGCCCAGAGAAAGTCAAAGTTACCTTCCTAAGGTCAAAAACCTAGCTGGAATCAGAAGGCTTCACTGGAACCGCAGCTGGGAGACCGAGGCCATTGCTGTTTCTGCCACACGCTGCACCATGTACAAACCCAGCCAAACCAATGAAGGGTAAATCTTCTTGAGTAGATGCTTCAAGTAAACAGGGCCTCACCCTTGGCTGTATTTCATTCCATCTTTAGCCTTTACAGGTCTTGAAATCTCCAAAGAGGAAACTTGAGGCTACATAAGCAGACCCAAGTACATTGAGTGGAATTCCTTGAAGTCAGCCATAAATATTCTCTGGGTCTTTCCCTATTCCTTCACTTGGCCATAAATATTCCATGGTCTTTTTCAAGAACCTTTCATTTTGATCAGAGACAGTGGGTGATGTCTAAAACAGCCCAGTTGGAATATTAGATTTTCAAGCATAGTTCTAATATTTTAATTTCCATTTTGTGAACTCAACTCAGATTTTCCCCATTCCGAAATAAATCAAGGCTCTGGAGCCATGAATAGAGCCTTAGACTGCCCAAACCTTGCATTGCTGGAAGGGGCTTTGCCTAGGAACATGAAGACAGAGTCAGAATGAAGCATTCTCAGTCAATCTGTTGGGGCAAACAGCTTACCTCTCACTTCCTTGAGGTGACCCAGAGTGCCTGGGAAATGGGCAGTTAATGGGGAGGAGAAAGAGTTCAGCACTACCAATAAATCTGCCAGAGGGAGGGAGGGACATCCATCAAGTGGAAAAGGACAAATACATACCAGGATATCAGGAAAAGTTTCCCAAGCCAATCCGTAAGTAATTGGTCTCTCTCCTTAATCTCCCTCCACTTAGCGGGGCTGGGGCAGTGGTCACTGAGCTGTCAGAGAGTGGACAGCTTTTAGAGTCATGATGGGTAACCCATTTAATGGTTATCAAAGAGCTCATGTATGTGCAGATGTAACTATACACACACATACATATGCACCACATATGTGTATGTGTATGTATATATGATTTTATAACATGTTAGCATACAACATTTTCTCTCAGAATTGCTAGTTTCTTTTAAAACTCAATCCAAGCACAACTTTCTAAATGAAGTTTTTCCTGATTCCCCACCCACTCATCCAACTGCCAGGGCCCTCCTTCCCAGCGTTGCCATGTACCCTATACAGAGGAATGGAGGCTGGTCCACCTGCTTTCGTTTTCCACCCAGTCGTATTCCAGACTTCTTCAGAACCTTCTTTCTTCCCCTCCTCCCCACTCCATTTCATCTCGTCTTTAAACATTATTTTCCCTCCTTAGTATGTAAGCTTTTCAAGGGCAGGGACTGCTCCATTCCTGTCTTTATATCCAAGTGTGTGGCATGCTGTAGGTGCTTAATAAATCCTGGTTGGTTGATTGATTGACTTCATCCATCTTTAGACCAATCCTATGGGTACATTGGCTATTCCATCCATTTTATAGATCAGGAAATCTAAAGTTCAAGACAAGTTAAATGATTTAGTCAAAAAGTCACAGAGAACATGCTTGTCCTACAGAATGAGAATGAGCTTTCGGAGAAGTTCAGCGACTATTTTAAGAGCTCATTGCCGTACTGGAGAGAGCACTGCTCTTGCAGTCATGAGTTTGAATGTTGCCTCCGATGCTTACAGGTTGTGTGGCCCTGGGCAAGTCATCTAGCTTCATTCTGCCTCAGTTTCCTTATCTGTAAAATGGGGATGGCAACAGCACCTACCTGGCAGGGTTGAGAATCAAGAGACAACGTGCATGAAAAGCTTAGTTGTGACTGTTCCTGTGAGCTGCAAATCGCTGGGTAAGTTACTTAACATCTCTAAATCTCTCACTCAGGCAACAAATATTTACCCTTATCTCTAAAATGGGTTTAATAACTATCTCGTCTTCAGAGTTGGGAGAATCCATCAAGATAAGGGAAGGAAAGCATTTTGTAAGTCTTAAAATGCCACATAAATGTTAGCTATTATTATTTTTAAAAATCATCGTAATGGCCCCCATGCTCGTAGAAGCTGGCTGGGGTAAAAGCAGGAGAATTTGGAAGCTGAGCATAGACAAGAGCAAAGGTGGGAACAGACACCCATCAGAAATCAGACAATCAGACAAAACTGCAGAGGATGCAAGAACTGGGGCAAAGTCAGGGAGTCAGAGGCCAAAGCCTCAGGGAAGAAGTTAGAAAGCAAGAGAATTGTAGATACTTAGGGATCAGGAAAAAGGCAGGGGATTAAAGAGAGCACTGTGTGGCGAAGGTTCTGCACAGGGAAGGAGAAGGCTTGGCTTCAGAACCAGAATCCAGATCCCAGGCCCTGGGGATGCTAATTCATTCATATTTGGAACTCCTGCCCTGGGGCTGAGCCATCTCCATAGTGTAGGAGCACAGAAATGCCTAAGTGACTAAGTGTGGCTGTGCTCAGATCAGGGACGAAGCTTCACATCTCTATTGTAGCACTTGGATGGATGGATAGAAAGAGAGAGAAAAATAGATAACAGAGAGATAGATAGATTAGATAGATCAATAGATACAGGTAGATAGAAAGACACAGATAGATAGGTGATAGAAAAATAAAGAGACAGACAGATAGATCAAAATAGATGGGTAGATAAACAGATAAATAATAGATAATAAATAATAGATATATAGAAAAAGATAGAAAGACAGGTAACAGATAAATATATGATAGATATAAAAAGAAAGATGGGTGATAGAAAGACAGACCCTCCTGAGGCTGGAGTGTCTTTGTATACCCTAGAAGCAGTGAGGAATGAGCATATACTTACTTGGAGTGTTTTCTAAAACAACATTTTTATTTGGAAGAAACAAGACAACGCAAATGCATAAAGATAGGTAGATGCCCAAACATCCCTGTGGGCACACTTACATAAAAGACCTATACCCACCCATAGATACAGAAGGAAACACACGGATATGTACACAAAAACCCACAGCACAAATACACACACTGACATAGACAGATCCTTACCAACATGCACACATACACATCTACATGAGCAGAAATAGATACAGAACACACTGGTACACAAAGAAATGCAATCCCACATACACAGACATCAGTCTACACAAAGGAACATGCCTGTGCCTGCCCCTCCCCCAACCCCAGCAAAACCCACACAGATCACCCCACATATACAACCGCACAAAGCCACACCTACACAGATGCCCAGATACCCCACACAAAATGGAAACACACACACTCACATCTCACTCTGCTACAAGTAGAGGCACTCACACACACACATTCAGATGTACTCACATAGACACTCTGAAGAGGGCCTAAGTATCCCAAGAAAAAAACCATCTCCCCACCATAATACACACAAAGCTATACCCATACAAACACACACACTCAGGTACACACACACAGATACTCAAACACACCCACAGAGATGGACACACACCATGATTTTACTCCTATATGTTCATGCCTATGAGGTTTTCCTCTGCAACTGACCACATGGGACACCTTAATTTTTCTTTGGGTGTTTTAAAAAAACCAACACAATTTCCCAATATTTCATTCCTTTTCCTCCCCTGAGGTAGTGCCAGATTTTCCCATTTTCCAGCTAGTGAAAAAGCAGTAGAAACAGACTTAGAAGCCATTTTCCTTTCATCCTATACCCCACTTCACCCTCACACCAGCCAAGCCAAAGGAAGCATCAAATGCCAAGCCAGATGAAGGCAAGATGAGAATTAGTCCCTTGGCTGTTTCCTCCTGGCTTGGCCTCCTATGGTTCCATTGTCCCAGGCATCGTGCCCCTTCACCTTCTCGGTGCCCCTGCGAAGTAAGGGATTATTAAGAGGGGGGATGCTTTGAACGACAAGGTTTTTCCCATCTGGACCTAGCCACAGAGGGCTCCCAGATGGGGAGAAAGGAAGGGATAGGAACGCCATGTAGGAATTTACTCAGTGGCATAAGCACAGCCCGGCCTCGATGATCTGATCTGACAACACAGGAAGCTTCTTGCTCTTTGAAGTGGTTTGGAAACACCCCCCAAAGATGCGGTAAGAGGACAGCTTCCTGAAGGAAGCAGCTGGCATTGGCGTGAGGGCACATCCCACTTTTCCCTGGCTTCTGTTTTGCAAAAGGCTCACATTCAGAATTTTCCAGCTAAAGCATCACAAAGGGGATATTCTTTGTTCCACGCAGGATCCTTCTAGCAAGAATCATGACTCAAATTCCTGCAGCTCTCTGTGATTACAGAATATGTACATGACCCACCTTGAAAGGCTACTGTAAGCATCCAGTGAGATGAGCTGTGTGCAGTCTTAGGATGTCCATTTTAGAAATGGGAAAACAAAATTGGAAAACTACTGAGTCCAGTGGAAAAGGCAATAGACTAGGAGTCAGAGGATCTGAGTTCAAATCCATTTATTATCTGTTTGATCTGTCACCTCATCCTCTGAGCCTCAGTTTCCTCATTTGAAAATGAGGAGGTGAATGAACTCAAACTTGAGTATAATTTACTCACTTGGAGTGCTTTCTAAATCAATATCTTTATTTTAAAGAAACAACAAAATGCAAACACACAGATATGTAGATACATAGACACACTCTGTGAAGCAGTATGTGAATAATAATGAATAGTAATCACAATTTACTTTGAGCAAAGCACGATTTTTCTCTCCTGGGCCCAATTGCGTAAGGAGGCTTGGCTGGCTGGTGTCTCTGGACCTTGCCAGCTCCAGCCTCTTCTCCCAATCCCATGACCTCTTTTTCCAGGCTCTTAGCTCTTGTGTCCAAGATGGATGTGAATGCACCTCTGGGGGCTTGTCCTCTTTCCACCACTGTGCTCCTCTTTGCCTTTCCAACTTGTGGAGCGTCATTCTGAGCCATATTGCTCACACACAAGAGGAAGATCTCCTTGGGCTTAGCTCCGAGTTAAGAGCTTGGGTTGTTCTTGGGAGAAGTCAAAAGGACCTCTTCCTTGGATTCCTTTTCAGGTCTGACCTTCTGCAGGAGACCTTTCCCCAGCCTTCTTAAGCTTGGTGCCTTCCCTCTGGTCTTTGTTATTGTTTAGTCTTGTCTGATTGTCATGACCTCATCTGGGGTTTTCTTGGCTGTGATACTGGAGTGATTTACCATTTCCTTCTCCAGCTCATTTTACAGATGAGGAAACTGAGGCAAATAGAGCTAAATGACTTCTCCAAGGTCCCACAGCTAGCAAGTATGTGGGGGCAGATTTAAATGCAGACAGAACATTCTGTCCTCTGTGCCACCTCACTGCCTCTACTTCTCTCTAGTAGTTTTCCCTGTTTATCCTATCTAGACCTTGGTACATATTGGTTTACATGGTGTCTCCCCCATTAGACTGTGAACTTCCTGTGAGCAGGGACTATTTCATCCTTCTGTTTATCTTCAGAGTTTTGCACAGAGCCTAGCACAGGGCTCGATGAACGATCGTTGAAAAGGAAGTGGACGGTCAGGAGTGGGGAACCTGCAGCCTGGAGGCCGCATGTGGCCTTCTAGGCCCTCAGATTTGGCCTTTTACCTGAGTTCAAGCTTTACATGTGGCCTTCTAGGTCCTCAAGTGTGGCTTTTTGACTGAGTCCAAGTTTTAGAAATGCGTTTTGTAAAACTTGGACTCAGGCAAAAGGCCACACTTGAGGATGTAGAAGGCCACAAGTTCCCATCCCTGGGTGTCTACCACACAGGGCGGGGGGGGGGGGGGGGCGGCGGAGGGAACAGGATAAACTTTAGAGCAGCCCTTGGAGGGAATGCCATTGAGAGTTAATCCAGGGGGAAAAATTAAGATATACTGTGGAAAAATGAGGATCCACCTGAAGTTTGGTAAAACAAAATTTATAGTGGGTCCATAACAAATGTGAATGTGTAGAATTTTGTGTGTGCATCCTTCTGGGGGCTGTGTAAGTCCAGCAACGTTCACTGGCACGTGACTAGGAGCAGAGAAGGACGAGCCCAACCTTGGGTCCCATTAGATCCTCTAGATCTGCACTTTGTCACAGAATTCATTGTCTTCTCTGGTGATTAAGGACCTTCTCTGTGCACTGGTGTTATACACAGGGGATCAAAGACACATCAGAGCCTTCAGGGAACAAAAATAGTCCCTTCCACCAAGGAGCTCCCTTGTTACTGCAGAGATATCACATGTAGTGAGAGAAGGAAACAGGAGACAATCTGAGGAGGGAGCCGACTCTTACTGCTGGAGACTAATTCCCAGCTCTGGCGTAGTTCACTCTATAAAAACTTCCCTGGTCGTGACGCTCAAGCTACCTCCTCCTCCTTAAGCCCTCTGAGCCTCAGTTTTCTGGTCCACAAAATGAGGATAATAATGCCTGTAGTCATGCTTAGTGTCATTCTCCCTCCATCGTATCAATCACCATGTCTCCTAGCGAAATATTCACAATAGCTACTTAATAATTGCTGAATCAAATCAAATTGTATTTTAGAGATAGAGGTGGGGCAGGATGGCTCAGTTCTTTAAATACCTAGGGTAGATGGATGGCCAACCCCAAATGTGCTGCCAATCTCATGCCTCTGAAGTCAAGATCTACTTCATCTCTCAACCCACTCCTCCCCCTCTGCTGTAGCAAGGCTAGTCTGACCACCTCACACATAGTGGGCTTTCACGTTTTCTCCACCAGCAAGAAAACAGCCTCCTCTCCCTCCTCCTACTCCATCATTCCAAATCCTCTCTAGCCCTCTCGGGATCCTCACTGCTCCCAAAAGCTTTCCATGTTCTCTTTAGCCCACTTTGACCTCTCTTTTCCCCAAACTTCACAGAAATATAAAATCTTGGCCCCTGGATGCCATGTACTCTATTTGTTTCCTGCGTTCCCAGCTTACAGTCCAATGTCTGGCACATAGTTGGCACTTAATGCTTACAGCCTGATTCCACCCTGGAGCAATAATCCTTTCTACACCCTACCCAACAAGAGGCCATTCAGCCTTTTCTTAAATATGTCCAATAAGGGGAAAGTTAAGTCAATGAGCATTTATTAAGCACTGAATTTGGCTGGGCACTGTGTGAAGTCATGGGAATAAAGACACAAGTAAAAAGAAAGACTGTTCCTGGCCTCTCAGAGCTTACATTATAATAGGAAAGGACAGCACACCTCCTCCAAAGTCTTCTCTAGGTTCAGCATCCTCCTTTCTACAAAGGATCTTTATAGGATCTCAAGGCCTTTCACTAGACTAAGGTTGCCCACCTCCTCAAGTTTATTAATGGCCTTCTAAAAATGTGGTCTCCAGAACTGACCCCAGTCACCAGGGCAAAGGACACCAGGCCTATGCCTTCCCTAGTCCAAGAATCCCCCATGGCTCCACTGAAGCCCAAGATTGCTTTAGCATGACTGGGCACCAATCATCTTTTCCCCTTATCAGATTCTTTGGTCATAATAATGACTCTCTAGTGTCTGAGGCACTTTACACTTATCATCATCCTGTCTGATCTTCACAACATCCCTGAGTGTGGGGAGGGAGGGCGGGAGATCAGGTATTATCTCCATTTAATGGAAAATGGGTATGAGAGGTCAAGTGACTTTCCCAGGGTCACACAGCTAGTGAGGGTCATTTGCCCTTGATATGTTTTTAACTGGTGAATACTTTTTTCTGATAAAAAGGAAATTCCTTGAAGACAGGGTCTGTTTCATTTTCTTCTTGTATACCCAGTGGTGTGTGCAATAGATAACATTGCAATTGTAGAGAAAGGGCCGACTTGCCTGCTAGAGGGAGTTTCCTTCCCTAAAAGAGCTATCTACACAGACCAATGAACTCACAAGTCCAAGTTCCATCCTTAGTGCTTAGCACAATGTCAACTGTTAATGGGTGTTTGCATATTGTTTGATGTACAGTCAGGTGGTACAGTGGTTAGAGCATCTGGAGTCAAGAAGACTCATCTTCCCAAGTTCAAATCCAGCCTCAGATACTTCCCAGCTCTGTGACCCTGAGCAAGTCACTTAGCCCTGTTTCCCTCAGTTTCCTCACCTGTAAAATGAGCTGGAGAAGAAATGGCAAACCATCCCAGTATCTTTGCCAAAATGGGGTCACAAAGAGTAGGACACAGCTGAAAGAACTAGTGAGTTGAAGGGCTATTAACTGGAAGAGAGGCTAAACCTGCATTTCTTTTTTTCCACATTAGTCACATTGTAAAGAAAAATTAGAACCAATGGGAGGAACCATACGAAAGAAGAAAGAGAGAGAGAGAGAGAGAGAGAGAGAGAGAGAGAGAGAGAGAGAGAGAGAGAGAGAGAAAGCTGCTTTCTTCTGTACTCAGACTCCATAGATCTTTCTCTGGATGTGGATGATATTTTCCATATGAGTCTTTTGGAGCTGTCTTAGATCCTGCATTGCTAAGAAGAGGTAAGTCTATCAAAGTTATTGTATTTCTTGGCCCTCTAGAAGGCACAACTCAGAGAAATGGATGTAAAGTCCAAACACAAACATGTAAGCATCCTAACAAGTCCCATAATGGGCCTCCCATTCTCTAGAGGGATGGGTAGATTGTAAAAGGAATTTTTTTCAGGTATAGGTTCGATTAGGTGGCCACAGAGGTCCCTTCTGTGACTGTATAAAACAGATAGTAAATAATGAAGCCAACATTCAAACACCAGCCTTCCAATCTCAAATCCAGGGTACTTAGCACTCCACCATATTGCCTCCTTAATCTGTCCTCACTTATCACTGCATACTAGTAGCTCCATTTAAGATTCCACGTTAGTTACTTCCACCTTTGTCTGGAAATTTGGACCAATAAGGCATCCCACTTGTATATCGGGCCTCTGGTTTCCTGCCAGTGATTCAGGAGGATTTAACCTCTACACTGCATGCTCAGTCTTCCTTGAAACATAGAAAGTCTAATGTTTTTTCCATGATAGGTGATTTCCTCTAAGTCTTTCCTCTAAGTCTCTTTGGAGAGCCTCCTTTGTCACAAGATTCCACACAGAAGTTTCTGGCCCATAATCCTTTACACTGTGCCTTATGTTACCCTGAGATTCTTCTTGATGTTGTGTCGGACTAGAATTCTGATGAGTTCATTCATTCATTCATTCATTCATTCCTTCACTCATTCATTTATCAAACATTTATTAAATGTGCAGTGGGCAGCTATGTGGTGCAGTGGATAGAACACCAGTGTAGGAGTCAGGAGGACCTGAGTTCAAATCTCACCTCAGACACTTGACACTTACTAGCTGTGTGACCTTGGGCAAGTCACTTAACCCCAATTGCCTCATCCTGGGTCATCTCCAGTCATCCTGATGAATATCATGTCACTGGATTCAGATGGCTCTGGAGGAGAAGTGAGGCTGATAACCTGCACAGCCCTGCCTTACTCAAAACAAAGTCAGGTGCAAGTCATGTCATTATTTCTCTGATGGTATGGTCTTCTTTGGCAATGAAAGACAAACACACACATTAAATGTACATGTGAAGGAAACTCTGAGATGAGGGTGATCAAAGTATGGCTATAAGATAGTCCCTGAGAATGTGCAGATAATCGTGACATATGTCATTCCATGGAAAGTTCATTAGTGCTATATGAGGTCTGAGAGTATATAAAGTTATCATCCATTAAGAGAGTCGAGAAAGCCTCCCTGGAAGAGAAGAAATTTGAGTTGAGATTTAAAAGATTTGACAATTTAATTTCATTCATTTTAGTTCAACTGTTGAATAAGCATGAATAAATAAACGAGAATGGAAAAATTACTAAATGCTTACAATATGTTGAGCATTATGCTTCGTTCTGAGGATACCAACAAAAAATAGCCACAGTCTTGAAGGAGATTATTTTATAATAAAGTGAGACCAAACATAGGGCAGTGGCAGCCAGTCTTGGAAGTCAGAGGAAGGGTGACAGAAACCAAAAGGAAGTGTATTGAATGACCTTTGCAAGCAGCAGTAGATCGGATTAAAGTTCCAGAGTAGGCAGTGATGGGGATGGGAAGTTAAGAATGAAGGGATATGTGGTGGCAGCACAGAAGTGAAGATATTGTGGTACTAACAAAGTAATGGCAGGTAGTGGGGATGACAAGAAAATGAAAGAATATATCACGTGGCTGAGGCTGAATATCTTAATATTGCGGCCCAAGTGATGTACTCACCAAACTCAACAGTCATGGTTAGCAATTCAACAAATAAAGATGGATAAAGAGAGAAAACGTATCAAGTCTAAGGAATAGCAGAACAACAGGGCAAAATGAAACGACTTTTAGAGGCAGTTAATTTCCTTTGAGATTTAAATACTAGAGAGGGGAATATTATGAGATAAGAGTAGAAAGTAGTGGAGAAGTAGATTGTGGTGGCAACCTTGAATTCTGGGCAACAGCAAACTTGACCTAGTAAGCAATAGAGAAGAAACAGAGATTTTTGAAGCAAGAGGAAAGATGTGACTAGATGTGAGCAGTACGATGATTAGTCTAGTAGCGGAATGATGGACGGGTTGGAGAAAGGAGAGAATCATGGTTGGAAGCCTCATAAAGAGTCTGTGAAGCATAATTCTAGGCAGGTGTAACGAGGGTCTGTAGCAGGTGGTGCCAATGTCAGAAGAGAGGAGGTGATAGGTGATGGATCCAAGAGCTGCTGTGGACACTGTAGCTTACCGTAGCTCACTCTGTCCTATCCTTTATCTCTCCCATCCAATTAAAGAAAATCCTGTGATTTCTTAGGAGACAGGGTGAATGGTACTGACTGATGTCAGAAAGAGAACCAGCCTATCCCATGTGTGATAATGATTTTGCACAACAAATGCCTTTGTTCAATCTAAGGACTCAGTTACCCACGTTTGTCAGATCCTTCACATGAATTATACTTAGGAGATTTTTCTGAAGTAAAAAAAATCAAACAGGATAGACAAAAATCAAAGTGATCTTCTTGAGGGTGTCAAGAACCAAAGCTGGAGCCTGGTCCATATGAACCCAGAGCTATGGGGAGCAGGGGTCTGGTGCAGGGGTTACATCTAAATAATAAGCCTAACTGAAACCTGAAATTAAAGAAGATCCAAGGAGGGGTTTTGTACGGAGAGGAAGGTCCTACCAGGGCCCAGGCTGTAAGACTTTGGTGTGTGGGAAAAAACAATGAAAGTAAACAGTCAATCAATCCATTTATCAAACACTCCCAATGGGTCCAGTGGTTGGAGATACAAATAAAAACAGAAAACAGACCCTGCCTTCAATGCCTTCCTTGGGCCCACTTTCCATCTGCTCTGTTGCTATCCTACTAACTTGTGGCCTTGTGCCTTGCCTGTGTTTCTGTCTTTGTCATTAGGTTTCATTTCATGTGGAGATCTGATTGGAAAGAGTAGAGAGCAGATGTATGGGGGACTAATTAGAAGATTATTAAAACAGTCCATAGGAGAGATGATTAGGGCCAGATTTGGGAGATTGTGCTGTGAAGAGAGAGAAGAGGACAGACGCAAGAAATGTTGATGAGGCATAATAGCCAAGACTTGGCAACAAATTGGAAAGACGGCTGAGGTAGATTCATTATTCAGCTTTCATATGTTACTCTGACATACCCTTTACTTCTGCACTCTTTAATTGACTCTGTTATAACTGAACTATCGCTGAGCTTCTCGCTACAAACAGCTCCTGCCCATCATGTTCATCACTGTTGGCTGGCTCCTATGAGACCTGTGGTGTTCCATCCTGAGATTCTCAGGGCACCTTGGAAACCCCTGAGCTTCGTCATCCTGGGAACTGGATCCTCAGACAGAACCATCATATTTATTTGGTTCCCCTAGTTTGGAAATTGATTCCACGTTGTTTTGTCACTTTTCTCCTATGGTTTCTTGCATTGTGGAATCCAATCAATTAATCAGTTGGTCAATGATCCTTTAGCAAGCCCTAACCTTGTGCCATGGATTGGGTTAACTGTTGGGATCACAAAGATAAAAGCGAAAGATTCCCTGCCTTCCTAGGTCTTTTATTCTAATGGGGAAAGGACATGGACATATGGCATATGGGTATGTAAAAGACCCACACAAAGCAGATACAAGACACCCTTTCATGGGAAATCACTAACAACTAGAGGGGAAAGATCCATGGTGAGATTGTATAGTTTTTCATTACTTTTTCAAGGGAAAGGGAGTAAAGGTGTCATAAGGGAGATGAGTGAGCAGGCAAGGAAGTGAGTCAGTCATGTGATGAGATTGAGAGATGACCAATGCATGGCCAACATGTTCCCTTGGTATCCATTCAATGGTCAAAGACCTAAAGGAAGCGTCTATGTTAGGTAGGAGCTTATATTCTTATAGGGTTTGGGGATACAACGCTTCATTAGGTGAGATAAAGGATAAAAGAGGCTTCTTTTCCCCAAAATGGCTCATAGACATTTGGATTTCCTGAAGAACATGGGTCATGTCTCTTGCTTTACATGCTTCTCTCACAAGATCTAGGGGCACAGAGGGTTACATACAGCAGGTATTCAATAAATGTTTCTTCATTGAACAGAAGAATGGATGGATGCCATAGATGGATGGATTGATTGAAAATGTTCTGGAAGCAGCTGTTGGGACAATCCCTCCCAGGGCCACCCATTACTGGCCAGGTTTGATTCCTTTCTGAGTTGGTAGAACAGATCTTTCCATGCCCTCTGTGAATACAGAAGTCCCAGGCATGTGACATTTTGGATTTGGTCTTTGCTAATTTGCTCTAGGGATGATTCTCCATTTTACTGCTGCCATGTTCCCCTAGCTGAAATACTCTCAAAACATTTTGAAGAGAAATAACAACAAAGCAAAAATAATGAAGGTTAGGGGAGAGGAGAAGGGGCACACCATCCCTCTTTAACCAGGATCCAGGAAAACAATTATGGTTTCACATAATTCATCACAGCTGTGCAAATTTAACAAAACAATAACACGCTGGGGTTTGTTGGCGGCCACTGAGAGCCTCTTGGTGTCTGTGCTTACTTTTTCAGGGGCCTAAGGGAAGGCTTGGGAGGCCAGAGGGACTTGACTTGTAGTCCCAGGTCTGCCATTTTCTCCCTGTGTGGCCCTGGCCATGTCACTGACCCTCCCTGAGTCTCACTTTCCTTTTCTAGGAAAGGAAGATATTACAAGAGGTCTGCCTACTTCATGGGCCTAAGTATGATAATGGGAGTGAAAGCTTTGTAAACTCTGTGGGAATAAACAGTGGAAGGGATGATGAGAACTACAGTGGTTGGTCCTCTGTAGTCTTCCTCTGGTGCCCCTTCATGGTCTCCATGGGACATCCTTGAAAGCTCTTCCAGTGACAAATCTGGCAGGTCTCACCAAGCTCCAAGGCAGGGATTTTTCTGCCTTCTGTGGTATGTCTAGGACTTAGCTAATAATGATAGCCAGCGAAATACAGGATGTTCCTCAAAGTCTTAATGGTTAGGCTTTACTAAGCTTAAACTACCCTTGGCCTCAGACTTTTGGACACTCTGTATTCATGTATGTAAGCAGGAATGATAGATGCAGGCATGTATATGCATATATGACACAGAGACATACATCAAATGAGACGCTATTTGTAAAGTACTCAGCATAGTCCCTGACATACAGTAGGCACTTAATGAATGGGTATTCCATCTATCCATCTATCTATGTACTTCTCTCTATATATATATTTGTGTAGCACATCTCAAGATTCTTAGTGTCATTTTAACTTTTGAGACCTCCTTTGTGTATGTATGTGTATATACATATGTTTGCCAAAATAGTACATAGATGCCACTATCGCTCCCATTTTACAGAAGAGAAAATTGAGGCTGAAAGAGTTGAAGTGATATGCCTGAAGTCACACTACTAGTAAATGTCTGAGGCAGTCTTCAAGCTCAAGTCTTCCTGCCTCTAAGTCTAGCACTGCATCCCAAACATCATCCAACTGTCTCAGCACAATGCCAGAGTAAGTGTATGATAAATGCTTTCAGAGTAATTGAAAAGTTCTAAGCATGATCCTAATGGTGGGCTATGTGCATTTTCTGAGGTATGGCTTCACAAATGAATGAATGAATGAAAAGTCATTTATTAAACAAGTAGAATCATAAGCAGTGATCATCACACCCTTTCTGAGCCAGTGGTAGATGGAAAGATGCCTGGGATGGGGAGTTGCATGTCTGGATAGATTGTGAGGTATTATCTGGGGTTACCTAAAGATAGTGGGCTGTATTACAACTAAAAATTCCCAAAGGCATAGTTCCTGGGTAATTTAATCATTTTATTGATAAAGTCAGCATGTTTATTAATAAAAGGATGGTCATTTGGCTGTCTCTCTTTGACCAAAGGCTCCTCATGGGGTGGGGTCACAGTTTATACACCCTTTGAAGAGCAGGTATTCCTGAGGGGTGACAATCAACTCTGACTGGTTAACAATTAACGAGACAATGGATGTTATAATGAGAGGCTGGACTATATTACAAGTAGGGTCTTCAGGTATCAAACTTTGGTTAAAGGGACATCAATTTCCATATCCCTGTCTAACAAAAGGGAAAATCAACTCTCCCTCAGACCTGTCTGAGCAAATACAGTTAGCCCAAACTGAGAATTTCTTTTAGTGTCTGATTAGATCTTGGCCTGGGGAAATCTTCAAGAGAGATTTCCCACACTAGTTGGTTTCTGGATGATGAAGTAGAAAAGGAGAAAAAAATCGATCCTAAAACACTGATTAGTTATTAAATACAAGAGAGAAATAATCATTTCTCTCAGCTGAAAGAGTTTGAACTCATTCATTTACCAATCAGGGTACCCCAGGGTATCAATCAGAACCCCAAGAAGGAGTCCCAAGGTAAATAGGTGAACTCCAGTGAGACATGGGGGGAGGCAAGGCTACTGGAGGCAAGCAAGAGAAACTCATCAACAAAATGGAGGCCATTGGGAAGCTGAATTGTTCTTAGTCATAGCCAGTCATGATGCCATCTATGAAGGCAATAGAACTCAGTGATAAAGGAATACCCACTACACTGGTGACTCATAAAATACAGCTATAACATCTTTAGGCTGAACTGAACTTGAGCCCGTGGGATATGCTGCTTTGAGACTTCCATCAAGGATCAAGTCAATAAGAATTTATTATGTCTTATTGTAGTTTAAAGGGTAGCTAGGTGACACAGTGGATGAAGTGTTGGGCCTGGAGTCAGAAAGACTCATCTTCATGAGTTCAAATCCAGTCTCAGACACTTACTAGCTGTGTGACTCTGGGCAAGTCACATCACCCTGCTTGCCTCAGTTTCCTCATCTGTAAAATGAACTGGAGAAGGAAATGGCAAACCACTCTAGTATTTCTGCCAAAAAAAAACCCAAATGGGGTCATGAAGAGTCAGAAATGACGGAACAGCAGTCGTTTAAGCTCTAATAAGCTTAAAGTCCACTCACAGCCAGACTTTTGGGATACCTTGTATGCATGCAGAAATGTATTGTATTGCAGATATGTATGCATGTATACACATATATGACACATATATAGACAAATACATCAAATTTGTTAAGCACTTGGTTAATAGGTAGAGAGCAAAAAGACAGTCTTTGCTTTTGAGGAGGTCACTTAATGGGGCAGAGAAAGGAAGTCAAGAAGACCCGAGTGCAAATTTGAACTGGAACACTAGCTGTCTGACCCTGAGCAAGTCATGTAACCCTGTTTGCCTCCATTTCCTAAACTGTAAATAAAATAAAGTACTTACCTTACAGATTGTTGTGAGGATCATATAAGATATTTATAGCATCTAGTACAATGCCTGGCACATGGTAGGTGCTAGGCAAGTGTCTATTCCCTCCCCTTATCCTGTGATTTAAAGACAGGTGTGTTCCAAGTGTTATCTCAAGGGAAGAATCCAGGAAGGGCTTACCTAATTTCTAGGCAGACTAAGAAGCTGCCTTGCTCTCCCCACAGACCTTCCTTCTTCCTGCTCCCTGACAAATGTTCTTTATATACGTATCCAGGAATCTTGAGCATGTCTACTCTCCAATTTTACCAAAATCATGGGTTGAGAGGTAGAAGAGGCCATTGAGGCTCACCCCCTTTATTTTTACAAAGGATGCAACTGGAGCACAGAGAGTAAGTGACTAACCCAGGGTCACACAACTAGTAAATATCCGAGGTTTGATATAAACCTAGGTCTTCTTGACTCCAAGTCTGATACCCTATCCTCTATATCCCGCTGCCTCCCTATTCCTTATCCAAGGGAAAATTCAAAATTAATTTTGCTTCTTTAAAAGTATAAATCCTCTTTTTTATTATTAACTTAATAATTATCAACAAAGAACAAAATTTCAATAAACAAAGAAAAATAAGCAGGAAAGGATTATATATGAAACTATGAACAGTTAGGCCCAATTTGTAGTTGTAAATGTGTGTTAAATTAAGCAAAGTAGCAACCAAAGGCCACTGTTTATTTAAGCCTTGTTCTGAACTTGTTTTTTAAAATGCATTTTTAAATATTTTAATGATAATTTTTTCTCTTTTGCATTTTCATCATTACTAATTTACCCCTCAAAAAAAAGGATACCAGAGCAAATAAAGCTTGATCCCCTCCCCCACACCTTCCTGATTATTTCTTTGAGGTTATGAACAATCTCTTAGACAAGACCTATTGCCAACCTCACACTTCTGATCTTCCATAATTCCCCTATTCTCCCTGACTCCTCTTCTCCCTGAGATTTAGAAGGATTAGAATGAATGAATCTGGGGCTTTGTCCCACGAAAGTCTTCACCACAAAGACTATGCACCCGCTGTCACTCACCAAGAGAACAAGGTGCCAGGGGGATGGAGCAGAAGTGAGTCAAGTGAAACCTTGATCAATTACACTTCAATTGTGCTTCCAAGATGGTAAGGGATTATTGCCATTCACGATGGGTCTAGGAGGTAGTTACTGTAAGATTTTTGTCCTCATTTTACAGATGGGGAAACTGAGGATCATAGAGATTGTTACTTGACCACAGTCAACAAATTTAAGAGGCGTGATTTAGATTCTTGTCTTCTTTCTCCAAGTCCAACACCCTCTCCATTATTTGATGTTGATTGTCTGGAACTTGGGAGTCTCCCTAGCAATGCAGGCCTCTCTGGGGCACCAGAGTAGTCAAACGAAGCACAAAAGTGTTGATATTTTGTTGTCCTTGAGATGCCCTTCTCTTCTAATGCCAGCATTAAATGGAAGAAGCAAGATAGTGCCTATGTTATAACTGGCATCATAGAATGATCATTGGGCTTATAATCTGTAGAGCTGGGTTCAAGTTTCAGTGTGGTCAGTATCTCGCTATGATTTTGGATAAGTCCCTTCCTCTCTGTGGACCTCATTGTTTTTATCTATAAAATATTAAGGGAGTGAGGGCTAGGATCAATGGAGAGCTGCTGAGTAAATTGTGGTAGATAGGTAATAGAGGTAAATAGAGAGGCAGAGACAGAGATATAGATGAACAGATAGCTGATACAGATAGGTAGAGAAAGAGAGAGAGATAGGCAGATAGAGAGATAGACATGTAGGTACACAAATAGGTAGATATGTAGATAGAGAGACAGAAGACATTAAATACTTAATATGTTCCTGGAGCTATATTAAATCATGAGAATACAGACAGAAACAAGAAAAGATAGTCCTTGCCCTCAGTGAGAGTATATTCCAATGGGAGTAGACAAAACATAAAGGAAAGTGCACATGGATATAATGAGAGATTATGGTGCTGTAAGAAATGATGATATGGTCATTACAGAGAATCTTGGGAAGAGTCATATGAATTGAAGTAAATTATGAACTGATTCAACCATTTTGGAGAATAAACTAGAATTATGCCCAAAGAGTTATTTAAACCTCCTAGATCCTTTGACCCAGCAATGCTACTACTTGGCCTGTTTCCAAAGATGATTACAGAAAAAAGAAAAGAACCTATATGTTTTAAAATATTTATAGCAGCTCTCTTTGTGGTGGCCAAGAACTAGAAATCAAGGGGATGTCCATCCATTGGGGAATGGCTGAACAAGTTGTGGTATATGATTGTGGTGGAATACTACTATGCTATAAATGATGAGTTCAATGATTTTAGAAAAGAAAAGAATGGAAAGACTTGAATGAAATAATGAAGAGTGAAATGAACACAGCCAAGAGAACACTGTATACAGTAGCAGCAGGCTGTTTTGGGCTCACTATAAGGAAATCTTCAATTCTACTGAATCAAAATCTGCCTCTTGGAAACTCCCACTCACTTCTTCTAGTTCTACCCTCTGGGTATCAAAGAATTTTAGAGATGTTTGCTCAGACTGAGGATTCTTAGTGGTAGAAGGGATCTTTGAAGATACTTAGTACAATCCCCTGTAGTATTCCTGATGTGTTGTACTTGAATGATTCCAGTGATAGGGAGCTCATTACCTCTAAAGGCAACCCTTCTCATTGCAGACAATCTCGAATTGTTACATTTGAATTACATCTAATCAAGACCTTATTATCTTCTTGTGAATTCTCCCTCTTCCTCATCCTGCCAGGTAACTAAGTTTTCCTTCTTCATGACAGTCCTTTAAATATTTAAAGATAGGTTTTATATTTTGCTTAAATCTCTTTCTCAGTCTAAACATCCTGAGCCTCAGAATCTCAAAATTGGAAGAAGGGATCTCAGAGCTCCCCCAGTCTGATCCAAAGCTAAATAATAATCTCTCTATTGAAGCTAGGAGGCTCGAGAATGCCATGCCTGGAGTCAAGAAGACCTGAGCTCAAATCTCAGATACTCACTAGCTCTGTGACCCTGGGCAAGTTACTTAACCTCTGCCTACCTCAGTTTCGTCTTCTGCAAAGTAGTTAGTAATAGTAATGAGATCATTGTAAAGTGTTTAGCATAGTTCCTGGCACATAGTAGGTGCTATATAAATTTCTTCATGATGATGATGATGATAACGATGATGGCTCCATCTAGATTCTGTTTGAAGACTGGCAGCACTCTGAGGGAAGCACTCTCTCTCCAAGTCAGTTCATTCTATCAACAGCTTTAACTGCTGGGAAGGCTTTTCTGACACAGAGCTTATGTTTTCCTCTCTAAACACACACCCACCATTCTATCTTCTGATGTCCAGCAGAGAAAAACCTAATCTCTCTCCCATTCGACAGCCTCTCAAGTACTTGTGGACAAATATCTTCTCCTCCCCAAGTCTTCTCTTCCCTAGGTTAGATGTCCTTACTTCCTCTGGCTTATGCTCATAGCATATGAACTTGTGGCTTTTCACCTTCCTTGTTGTGCTGAATAGACATGCCAGGAATGAGATTTGAACTCACTGTCATCTATACATGAAAATCCCCTTGCAGATCTGGTTCCTAAGCCCACTGAGCTAGGCTGGAATTCTTCCCTAGTTCCCATAGGTGCTGAGCCATTCTGAAAATTTTGGCTTCCATCTTTACCCTTCCTGACTTTTCTTCTCCCCACCCCCAACATGAAGGTTTAGGAAGGCTGAGAGAGAAGACTCACCTCCTTCCTCTGGCTTTTGGTCATCACATGACTTAAATCATGGCTAGATGAGCTAAGTATGAATAGGAAGGAACATATGGATTAAATTTCACTAAAACACATGATGGGGGGAGTAAGGTTAAAAGCTGGGTGGGGAGGGACTGGTGTTCTGGCCAAGAACACCTGGGACTCCAGCACCATCCTGACCCCAGAGACGCCCTGAGTAGTGTGGCCAGGTGCGCTCTGTTCTGGCTATTGGTGGGGGGACTGTATCGTTTCTTTTCAGGGGGCTCAGGAAAGAAGAAAGCCACATGGGGGAGGAATGCAAGGGGCTGGGAGCCATGAGAATTCATGAAGGAGAACTCTGAGAGTGCTTTGCTTGCTCTCCATGGACCTTTCCTGCGGGCCGTGTGCTGAATGCAAGTCAGACCCTCCCTTGGACTTACGGTGAGATTGGGGAATCTAATTAAGCAAAATCAGACCAGTATTCAACGTTACAGAAGAATCTGGCTTTTCCTGCCAAACTCCTGGGGAATTGCATAGTGCTTTTTGAAAAGGGAAAAGAGGAATATTTATTTATTTTTAAACTTTTATTGATATATTTTGTTTTTACAGTCTTCACATCCAAATATATCCTTCCTCCCTGGCCTCCCCAGAGAGCCATCCTTGTAACAAAGAATAAAAAAGAAATGGGGTGGAGGGAAGCAGTTCAGCAAAATTGACCAACCCAACGCCATATGGCAGGATATATGCAGTGGTCGACACCTGCAGCCCCCACCTCAGCTTCGAAGGGAAGGGTGGTGCATTTTCTTGAAGTGAGGATCTTCACAAAAGAGTTGTGTGTTACTCATTATTATCGGCACTACAGACATTTGGTAAATGACCTCTAAGATCCCTCTTTCCCCTGCTGGGAACTGAAAGCATCTCTCTAATATCATAGAACTTTAAAGTTGGAAGGAGCTTTAGAGATCATCCATTCTGCCTCCCATTTAATAGACAAGGGAGCTGATACCCAGAGAAAGAAAAAGGAGATGTAGCCCCAAACTGCTAGGGACTTTAGAAACCATATTGTCCACCTCCTTCCATTTTACAGATGAGAAAACTGAGATAAGGTGGATCTCCCCAAGTTATAGTAATAATAAGTGACAGAGCTGGATTTTGAACCCAGGTTCCAGGATTCTGAGCTCAGCAACCTTCTTGCATCAGTCTTTCTCTCAATGATTCATCCTGAGTCACATTTTATCTCAGTGTCACAGAGAAGTTTGGGGGGGGGGTGTTGAGTTCAAGGAGGTGAGAGGAGTGTTAGATTTGGAGTTGGAGGGACTAAGTTCAAGTCATACTTCAGTAGCTTGATGGCTGTGTGACCTGAACAAGTGACTTAGCTTCTTTTTTGGCCTCAACCTTTTGATCTGTAAAAGGCATAGATGATTTCTATGGTTTCTTCCAAGTCTAGATCTAGAATCCTATGACACTCCCTCCCCAGTGTTCTTTCCATTACACCATTCTGCCTATGAAGAGAATGTCCTTCCTTCCTTCCTCCCTCCCTCCCTCCCTTCCTTCCTTCCTTCCTTCCTTCCTTCCTTCCTTCCTTCCTTCCTTCCTTCCTTCCTTCCTTCCATCCTTCCTTCCTTCTTTCTTTCCTTCCTTCCTTCCCTCCCTCCTTCCTTCCATAAGCATTAATGATGAACTTGCTTTGTTAAACACTTTTCAGTTACTAGTGTTGTTACAGAGATCTTCAAGTTAAAACATACACACGCACACACACACGCACACATACATACACTGAAAGACGGGCTCTGTGTGCAAGGTTGGTCCTCAGTCTCCTTATCTGTTTTCCTCTGGATTTCCCTTTTCATTGTCCTGTCAAGTTGCACATCTTTTCAGAAATGAAGCTTGCTTAAATAGAGGCCAACCCACTTCCTTTCTTCCTGATCAATATTCCAGATATGAAATACTTCCAAGCACCCACTTTATAGCCAGGCTCTTTGTAGAGTGAAAGTGTGTAAAAAGCACAAGGCTTTCAGTAATGCCCAGAAGATTTGGGAACCTGACTTTGCTGTGAATTTGGGAGGGTGAGGCTATTGGTACTGGCTCTGAGGCAAACCTAGATACAGTGGGTAGATGTTTCAAAGAGGCAGGTTTGGTCTCAACAATTAGAGCTGCCCCTGAATGGAAAGGGACAGCCTTGAATGGAATCTCCCTGCAGGTCCTTAAGTAAAGCCTTGATGACTACCATTTGAGGAAGTTATTGAAGGAACTTTTCTCAGACATGCATTGGACTCCATGACCCCAGTTCAGGGGATATAGTTAGATGGCAGAGTGACTAAAGCATTGGGTTTGGAATCAGAAAAATCCTAATTCAAATCCTGCCTGAAACATTCACTTCCATGTGACCTTAGGCAAGTCTCTTGTCTCTCTGAGCCCTGGTTTCCTCATCTGTACAATGAGGAAATTGGATTCGATTGCTTTTGAGATTCTTTCTAGCTTTGAATCAGTGATTTTATGATCAGATGACTCCCCACTCTAAAATTCTGTGTTCCAGAAATCCATTCTAGAATATAATGAAGACATTCTTAACCTCATCTTATATCCAGACTCATGAACAAATGTGCTACCTGAATAGTTACTACAGTGTAAAAGGCCAGTCCCACATGGTCAGGGTTTGCAGCGAAAGAAGTTACTTCAATGTTCAAACAACCTGTATTGCAGACGAGTCCCTTCATTGGTTCAGATGGTAATCATTCTGTGACTAAGTAGAGAGTCAACTCTAATTGCTGGGGTCTCACCCTGGACTGTTTGACTCCTATCTCCATGTCTTTGCACAGGTTGCCCTCCATGCAATCCTTCTCCCTCTCCACCTGTTAGAAATCCTAGCTTCCTTCAAAGCTCAGTTCTGAGACCTTAAATGGCCTGAGGCCTTTACTGAGCCCAGCTGGGAGAGCATCTCTCCACACCCCCCAATTACGTTGCATTTATTTACATATCTTTTATATATACTTATATATTTCAGCTCCTTGAGGTGACTGGCACTTAATAAATGCGTATTGATCAAATGGTGAAAAAAAATCATCCTCTGCAATGAGCCCATAGGCACCAAGATCAGTTTGTTCCCAGATCAAAGGGGAGTTATATAGGGCTTGCTGTGCACCAGGCACTATGCTAAGCATTTTAAAAATTATTATTTCACATGATCCTCACAACCACCTTGGGAGGTAGGTACGATTATTATGACCCCCATTTTACAGTTGAGGAAACTGAGGCAAACAGAGGTTAAGTGACTTACCCAGGGTCACAGAGCTTGTAAGTATCTGAGACTAAATCTTACAAAAAAAGATGAAAGTTTGTGACTAGGCCCAGACTTAGAGACTTTTTAGTTTGGCTGGAACTTCCAGGGTCTGTCTTTCACTGGCCTACCTTTGTCCATGCATCCATTGAAGGTCTATTCTCAGGGGAAAATATTGTTTAGGTAAATAATGTCTATGTCAAGAGGCAGTGGTGTAGTGGCTAGAGCACTAGCCTTAAAGGCAGAAGACTCAGGTCAGTCTCCTCACTTACATGTACTGGTGCAGTACTTTCATCTCTCCTTGGTCTCTAAGAAGTTCTCCAAGGTGCTGATCTGGAGGGAGTTTCCATACTGGAAGTCCCTTGCACCAATCAGTTCTCACACTCTACGTCCCTGGGTCCCTCCCATCCGTAATACTTTTGTTCAGTGTTTTAATAATCACTCAGGTTTGGCATTTTAGAGAGGACTGACAATTTGAATAGGAAATAGAGCTGAAACAGGCATCAGAAGTTATCTTATTTCATAGTGTCTATGGATTCTGCCAACTTACCTTATTGGATTTCCAGTAGAATGCTAGAACAATACAATGTTAGGGCTGAAAGGGACCTTAGAACTCACAATATTTAGCTCAAATATTCCATATTTTAAAATGCTGCGTTCCAAACTTCCCCTTTGCTTCAATATTGTTGAAGCATAGGTCAACTGGCTTAAGATTCTGTTATGCCCTATGGTTCTTGCTAACTCGAAAACTGAAAGGAATTGTATTGTTATAAGATCATAGACACTCAACTTTATCTTGTAAATTTGTGGAAGGAAAAAAGGGGGAAACAGAGGGAAGAGGGAAGGAAAAGAGGAATGGAGGGAGGAAGGGAAGGAGAGAAAGAGGAAAAAAGGAAGTATAGTAGAGAATCTCTCCTGAAAGTATCAGTTCACTCAACTGAAAGGATGTCTCCTTTTGCTGGGAGCCTTCCAGTGGGGAAATATAAATGCAGAAAGACCACCAGCCTTAGCAAGGCTACTACTAAACTTCACAGTTGATTCTGTTATTTAACTTAAGGGGTTGAAAGCCTGTTTAGATCTGTCTAGATCAGTAAACAAACAGGCCTTTAAACCTTGATGACATATATGTTGTCACTGATTCAGGATTCTGACAGGGAGAAAATCACCGAAGTCCAGTTACATCAGGGCTGAAGTTGTATCCTATTCACTGTTGATTTCCAAAGAAAGAAGGTTGGTAGCAGAAGAAGGAATATGCATTCACATACACAAGAAGAGTTTAAAAAAGCCTTAGAGACCATGAATCCCCAACCTTGTCTCAAGACAGATGAATAAACTGAGGCCTTGAGAGATAAAGTGACCATTCCAGATCACATAACAAAGACAGGGCAGCACAAGATATCACTTCAAGGAATAAGGAAGTCATTGTTCTGTCCTCAGCCATGGTCAGACTACATCTAGAATATGGTGTTCAGTTCTGGCTGTGTCATGTAGGAAGAGAATTGATTAGCTAGATAGTGTATAGAGGAAGGTATCCAGGCTGGGCCAGAAATTCATGCAATATGAAGATTGGTAAAGAATGTTTAACCTGGGGAAGAAACAGTTCAGAATGGACAAAATAACTTTTTTCCTTCCTTCCTTCCTTCCTTCCTTCCTTCCTTCCTTCCTTCCTTCCTTCCTTCTTTTTCTCTTTTTTCTTTTATTTTTTGAAACTTTAATTATTTATTTACTTTTAGTTTTCAGCATTCATTTCTACAGGATTTTGAGTTCCAAACTTTCTCCCCATCTCTTCCCTCCCCCACCCCAAGACACCATGAATTCTGATTACCTCTTCCCCCAATCTGCCCTCCCTTCTATCACACCACTCCCTTCCCTTATTCCCATCTTCTCTCTTGTAGGGCAAGATAGATTTATGTACCCCATTATCTGTATTTCTTATTTCCCACTTGCATGCAAAAATAATTCTCAACATTCATTCCTAAAACTTAGAGTTCTAACTTCTCTCCCTTCCTCCTTTCTATTCCCACTGAGAAGATTCAATATAGGCCATACATGTGTAGTCATGCAAAAGATTTTCATAATAGTCATGTTGTGAAAGACTAACTATATTTCCCTCCATTCTATCCTGCCCCCCATTTATTCTATTTTCTTTTTTGACTTTGTCCCTCCCCAAAAGTGTTTACTTGTAATTACTCCCCTCTCCCAATTGCCCTGCCTTCTATCATCCCCCCACCTCACTTATCCCCTTCTCCTCTACTTTCCTGCAGCGTAAGATAGATTTTCATACCAAATTGAGTGTGCATGTTATTCCCTCCTTAAGGCAAATGTGATGAAAGTAAGCTTCACTTTTCCCCTTTCACCTCCCCCCCCTTTCCTCTCCATTGAAAAAGCTTTTTCTTGCCTCTTTTATGAGAGAGAATTTGTCCCATTCCATTTCTCCCTTTCTCCTCTCAATATATTCCTCTCTCATCCCTTAATTTTATTGTTTTAGACATCATCTCTTCCTATTCAACTTACCCTGTGCCCTGTGTCTATACACACACACACACACACACACACACACACACATATACATATAGATATATGTATATGTATGTATGTAATCCCTCCAACTACCCAAATACTGAGAAAAGTTTTAAGAGTTACAAATATTATCTTTCCATGTAGGAATGTAAACAGTTCAACTTTAGCAAGTCCCTTATGATTTCCCTTTTCTGTTTACCTTTTCATGCTTCTCTTGATTCTTGTGTTTGAAAGTCAAATTTTCTATACAACTCTGGTCTTTTTATCAAGAATATTTGAAAGTCTGCTATTTCATTGAATGACTATATTTTCCCCTGAAGTATTATACTCAATTTTGCTGGGTAGGTGATTCTTGGTTTTAATCCTAGTTCCACTAACCTCTGGAATATCATATCCCAAGCCCTTCAATCCCTTCACATAGAAGCTGCTAGATCTTGTTATCCTGATTGTACTTTCACAATACTTGAATTGTTTCTTTCTGGCTGCTTGCAATATTTTCCCCTTGACCTGGGAACTCTGGAATTTGCCTACAATATTCCTAGGAGTTTTCCTTTTGGGATCTCTTTCAGGAGGTGATTGGTGGATTCTTTCAATATTTATTTTACCCCCTGGTTGTAGAATCTCAGGGCAGTTTTCCTTGATAATTTCATGAAAGATGATGTCTAGGCTCTTTTTTTGATCATGGCTTTCAGGTAGCCCCATAATTTTTAAATTGTCTCTCCTGGATCTATTTTCCATTTCAATTGTTTTTCCAATGAGACATTTCACATTGTCTTCCATTTTTTCATTCTTTTGTTTCTGTTTTGTAATTTCTTGGTTTCTCATAATGTCATTAGCTTCTATCTGCTCCATTCTAAGATTTAAAGAACGATTTTCTTCAGTGAGCTTTGAACCTCTTTTTCCATTTGACTAATTCTGCTTTTTAAAGCAATCTTCTCCTATTTTTGGACTTCTTTTGCCATTTGTGTTTGTCTATTTTTAAAGGTGTCATTTTCTTCAGCATTTTTGGGGATCTCCTTTAGCTCTTTTTTTAGCAGGTTGCTGACTCACTTTTCATGATTTTCTTGCATTGCTGTCATTTCTCTTACCAATTTTTCCTCCACCTCTCTAACTTGATTTTCAAAATCCTTTTGAGCTCTTCCATGACCTGAGACCATTGCATATTTTTTGAGGGGTTTTGGATACAGAAGCCTTGACTTTTATGCCTTCCTCTGATGATATACATGGTTCTTCCTCATTCGAAAGGATGGAAGAAAATACCTGTTCACCAAGAAAGTAACCTTTTATAGTCTTATTTTTTCCCTTTTTGGGGCATCTTTCTAGTCAGTTTCTTGACTTTTGAGTCCTTTGTCAAGTGGAGGTTAGACTTTGGATACCCATATGTTCTCAGTTCCTCCAAGGTGGCACAATCAGGGGGAGAGGAGTTTACTCCTCTCCTGGACTGCACTCTGGTATGGGAGCAACCACCAGTACTCTTCTGCCCATGGTCTGTGAGTAGGATTCCCTGTCCAGAGCATCTACTAGTTCTACCAGGCAGTGCTCCTCCTCACCCTAGGGCTGCCACTCAGGGTTGAGATCCAGATCAGCAGCTCAATTTCCCAAGGGTCTTTAGGTTGAGGGCTCAAAAAATGGATGCTGCCACAGCCTGGGGCCAGGGCTAGGGCAGGACCCTGCTCCCTTTTCACCTAGGTGAAAGAGCTTTCCCACTGACCTTTGAAGTTCTCCTCGGCGTTTGTGGGTTGAGAAATCTGGGAACCACAGCTGCTACCTGTGATTCTGTGCCTGAAGCCTGCTCCAGTCCTGTCCCTGCTGCACTGCATGGCCAAGGCTGGGTTGCACTCCATGGGCTGCACTCCACTCCATGCCCAGAATGATAGACCTTTTCTTTCAGCCTTCCAGGCTGCCTTGGGCTGGAAATCTCTTTTAGTCTGTTGTTTTGTGGCTTCAGCTGCTCTAGAATTTGTTTAGAGTCTTTTTTTACAGGTATTTTATGGGCTTTGTGGGGAGAGCTATGGCAGGTCCATCTTTTTACTCTGCCATCTTGGCTCCACCTCCTCTTTCTTTTTCTTCTTCTTTTTTCTCCTAACTTTGTTTTCTTTCTTAATTTTTCTTTCTTTTTTGTATAACTTCTTGCTTTTTCTTTATGTCTTTCTCATTTTCTGTTTTTCTATGTCTTTTCTTTCTCTTTCTCCTTCATTTTTCTCTTCCTTCTTTTCCTCCTTTCTCCATTCTTTGTGTTTCTTCCTTTCTCTCTTTTTTCTTTCCTTTTTCTCTTTTTTCCCTTTATTCTTTCTCTTTCTATCTTTTCCATCTCTCTTCTTTCTCCTTAATACTCTCTTCCTTTCTTTCCTGACTTCTTCATTTCTCTGTTCTTTCTCTCTTTATTCCTTATCTGTTCCTTTCTTGCTTCCCTTTCTTTTTTCCTTCTTTCCTTCCTTTCTTCCTCCCTCCCTTTTCCTTTCTTTAAGAGGCATTTAAAGTTTTTAATAGATATTTTTGTTTTTACTCTACCTTAATATCCACTCACCTCTTGCAATAAAAAAAGATGAAAAAGTGCAGTAAAACTAACTGACCCATTTAAAAAGTCTGCTGTATTATTAATTAAATCACATCCATAATCTGCAGCTTCTGAAAAAAAGGATATGGGTGTATATCCATTCTCTCTCTCTTTCTCTCTCTCTGCCAGATGCCTAATAGGTGCTTCATAAATGTTTGTTGAATGCATGGGAGAGACAGCATGGTATAGGAAAAAGAAAACTACCTTTGAAATCAGAGGACTTAACACTAAGGATCCTGTATGTAAATTAAAACCAAAATATTTTCAGGAAATGGGGAGCACCATCATCTGTAGGTATTGGGAAAGGCTTTACTTTATCTGAGCATCCAAGGAAGCTACCAAGAGACAGAGGTCAGGTGAGTAAGCCTTCCATTCATGCAAAAATATAGAGATGTGAAATGAAATGTTGTGTATAATGAATAGCAAATAAAGTGGCTTGCCACCAAAATGGTGATAACAGTCTCTTCACCTCCATCAGCTAAGATGTATTTGAAACAGAAACCGAATGTTGGGTTTTCTGATGATTCCTAGGTATTAGTTAGTCAATCAATCAAGTCCTGACTCACTCAGCATGACATTGCAAGTATTATTACCATTTGTATACATGAGGAAACTGAGGCCCATGTAGATGATATGACTTTTCAGAAGCCAGACAGCTGGTTGGCAGAAGAGCCTAGAGTTGAATCCAGGGCTTCTGACTATATCCTCATGCTCTTTTTCCTACTCAATAGCTTCTTCCCCTTACATTTCATAGATGATAAACAATATTACTAATAATGTCTGGAAGTTCTAACCTCTCCTTCCCATGACAAATTTGAACATCCTGTATTGTTCTGGGGAAAACTGGCCTTTGAAGAACAGAGGAATCAGGGTGGGGGATTCCCCAGAAATGTTCTGATTCTTAGCAGCTTCCTTCTTGTTATTATTTCTAGCCATGCTCGACTGTTTCCATCCATCCATCCAAGGGGGGAGGAGGAGCAGAAAAAGAGTCTGCTTAGTGACAGGGCAATAATGACTTTGACTGGCTGATCCCAAAGGGGCTGCATGGTATGATGGAAATGATACCGCCCTAGACTCCAGGAACCCTGATTTCTGATCTGGGATCTGTCACTAATCTGAGAAGGAATCTTGAGCCATCTTGTCTCTCCCATTACATGGTGAACTCCTTGAGGCCAGAGAATCTTTTGCTCTCTTTTTGTGCCCCAGGCACTCAGCACAGTGCCTGATGTACAGTAGGTACTTAATAAATTCCTGTTGGTCTGTTCTCTTGGTTTTAGTTTCCTTGCTTATAAAATGGTGCGTGGGGTGCAGATGGTCTAGTTCCAAATGCTGATCAATAAGGGGAAGTTATAGGGAATGAGATTTCAGTTCAATATGGTAATAGAAACATGGTTTATTGTTGAACCCAGATTTGGGTTCAAATCCTGCCTTTGGAATTTATTAGCTGTATTGATCCTAGGGGGTCTCAATGTCTCTGAGCTTCAGGCAACTTTCAAAGACTTACTGAAATTATTGGGCTTGTATAACACTGACTCGTGTTTTTATAGCATTTTCTCATAAATCACCTGTGAGTTAAGAAGTCAGCTGGTCAATCAGTAAGCACTTATTACCCTCCCACTATATGCCAAGCACTGGTAACAATTATAAGATTCAATAGATAAGAAAACAGAAGTTAAAGGACTAGACCAAAGTCACACAATTACTAAGTGACAGAATTGCAAAGTGAATCCTAAGATCACAGGACCTTGAGAGACCTATAATCTAAACCTTGTTTTACAGATTAAGAAATTGAGAGACAGAGAAGCTTATTCAAAGTTGCCCAAGGATTGAGTGACAAAGGCAAGATTTGATCTAAGTTCACTGAATTCGAGACCACTTTTCTTTTCGGTAAAGCACAGCTACCTCTCAGGAAGGTAAATTTCATTTCAATATCAGGAAGAAATTATTAGCAATCAGAACCATCCAAAAGATGGAATGAGATTCCCTATGAAATAATAATAACTGTAATTGACATTCTCATCACCAATTTGAACTAATAGTATGGCTAGATTGTTGGGCTTAGAGTCTGATTACCTGGGTTCATCTCTTTCCCCACCGCTCACCTGTAAAGTGGAGATAAATTGCAGGGATAAAGTAAGATGTTTATAATATATTTTGTAAATCTTGAAGCACTATATAAATGTCAGTTGTTATTACTACTACTACTACTACTACTACTACTACTACTACTACTACTACTACTACTACTACTACCACCTGTGTGAATATAGGCAAATAAACCCTTTGATCCTCAATCTCTTTATCTATAAGATGGGCACAACAATGCCCATAGTACCCACTTCTGGGGTTGTTGATATGAGACTGTGTATACAAAGCATTTTGAAAACTGAAAAACCTTACACAAAAGTTGGCTATTATTATTTGATTTGTAAAACCTCTTCTACACATACTCTGTAATTGTTCTCAGCCATGTCTGAACCTAAGCTTCCATTTTCTATCAGACTTTAATTTTCTGGGGTTTTCTGGCCCTATTTCCATTTTTTATCCTAGCTGTTTGTAGGTCCTCTCCTCCATTAGGGTGGGTGAGTGCTCCCTGAGGCAGAGACCGTGGTTTTTGCCTTTCTTTGTAGCCCCAGCTCTTAGTCCAATGCCTGCCACACAAGAAGCATTTGATAACTGATTGATGGGATCTTATCTGGTCCCAATACCAGTCTTATGAAGTAAAGGTTTATATTATTGCAATTTTATAAATGAAGAAAGTGAATCTTAGAGATGTTGATACTTACCCATGATCTTTTGTAGTAAATGGTAGTGGTGGAATTTGGAATCTACTGCCTCAAAGAAGTTTCCCCCGTTCTGGAAATCCTCAAGTAGATATTGGGTAAGGGGAGATGTTGGAGAAAAGATTCTGACATAGGCGAGGAGGATGACTTAAATAACTTGACCTCTAAGATCCCTCTCCCCTTGACATGTAGAATCATAGAAATCCATAGCCCCACCTACCTTAATGTGGCTACAGGACTGGACTAAGTTACAGTCTTCCATTCCATATCCTCAAACTTTTCACAGATCATCTCTTCTCTCTCTCCTTCCCCTACTCTCCTTTCTCTTCCTACTCCCTTTTCCTCTCCCCATTCTCTCCTCCCTTCTCCAAATCCTCCTCCCCTTTATACACCTCTTGTCCTTCCTCCCTCTTCCCCTCCACATTTAGGGGTGTACTCTACAGATGAGGAAGGAGAGGAAGGAAACCTGGCAAAGTGCTTTTGTTTATTTAGTCTGCTGTGGGGCAGGAGGTAGCCACACCCAGACAGGCTCCTGCAGAGAGCTCAGGAAGCCTGAGCATCCCACTGGCAGGGCTGGGGCTGGGGCTGTAGATCCAGTGAACAGACTGGAAGCAAGGGTGGGGAATAAGGGAAGGCATCTCCACCCTTTGTCCAAATAGACTCCACAGTCTGAGAGTTGGAACCCCAGGAGTCAGGATTTAGTATTTGACAGCTGACAAAGGTGGGAAGGGACTCCCTCATGTGTCTGTCCTTTCCTTCAAGCAGACAACTTCTGTGAGTTGGCTGTTCTGGACATAGTTGGTGCCATGTCATGTTAATCAAGTCAAGTCACTTTATGAAGTGCCTACTATGTGCCAGACATTGTACTAATCACTGGGGATACAAAGAAAGGTGAAAACATGGTTCCTATTCAATGAGCCTAGAGTCTGATAAAGGTGACAACCTACAAATAAGTGGCTGTGTACAAGATAAATGCAGAGCAAATGGGTGGTTATCTCAGAGGTGAAGTCATTACCATTAAAGAAGATAAGGAAAGGCCTCTAGTCAAAGGTCAGACTCAAGGAAACCAGGAGGTAGAATTGAGAGATGTAGCTTGTTGCTATGAATAAAGAATTTGACTTAGACTTAGGACAGACCTGGGTTTGAATCCCACCTCTGACATTGACTATTTGGCAGATCCGGGTGTTAAATTTAGAATCAGAGAATCTCCCACTTTCTACCTGTGATATTGGGCCAGGCATTCCTCCTCTCTATGTCTCAGTTTCTTCATCTATAAAATGAGGGTTTGAACTAAGTAGAACTTTCTGAAAATAAATAGACTGATGGATAGATAATGGATGGGTAAATAATATGTTAATAGAGACAGATGAAGCATTTACTAAGTGTTTAATATGTGTTGAGTACTATTCTAAGTGCCAGGTATACAAATACAAGAAAGCAAGACAGTCTCTGCTCTCACAAAGCATAATTCTAATTGGGAAGATAGTACATGTAAGTGCGTGTGTGTGTGTGTGTGTGTGTTGTGTGTGTGTGTGTGTGTGTGTTGTGGCAGGGGGGATCATATTCTTGAGGCAGGCTGGTGTGGAAAAAGTGGAGAAAGTGACCTAGAAGCCCAGTCCTGGAGCTTGGTTCTTGCTTTGGATAATTCAGATAATTCAGAGGGTCAAGGTTACACTTGGGGTGAAGAGGGTATAAGGAGGGCCAGAGTTTGGGAAATGGCCCAGAGTATAATCAGCACGGGTAAAGAGGTATCCCAGAGGGGGACCATCAGTCATCAGATGGAATCAACCTGGACAGGTATAGTCTGCACCAGATTGTGCAGAGACTTGAATGCCAGACAAAGGAGTTTGACCTTAGCCTAGGAGTTAATGGGGCAATCCCAGAAAACTGGAGAGGCTACATTTCCTCCTTTCAAAAATTGAGAACACTAAACTAGAAAACCTCTGTGGTTCCTCTAGTTCTACATCACTGATCTGATGATCCTACAATGCTATGATGTGACCACAGTTTTCTCATCTTTAAAATGGGGCTAACAACACCTTGTAAAATCCACCTCACAACAAAATGATGGTAGAGATCAAAGGAGATGACGGTCACAAAGCATTTGCAAGTCTTCAAGCCCTCAGCATCCTGTCAGTTACCCTCATCATGATTTCTTCAGCGAGAGGAAGCTCTGATAGCTTCCTCTATGAACTCTTGTCCCATTCCTCCTCAGCTCAGGGACCCCTTCAAAGAGGGCAGAATGGAAGGGAATTGGCACCTGTGAAGCATAGATAATTTCCAGGCAAAAATACTGGTGTTTCCTCTTCTCAGCTGCCTGAGACTTGCTTCCCCTCCTGGCAGCTACGTGTAAAAACTGCTAAGCATCTGTGTAATTCAGTGCTTCAAGGGTCTGTGAGCTTCTCTGTGGGTTCTCTCTCTCTCTCTCTCTCTCTCTCTCTCTCTCTCTCTCTCTCTCTCGTCTCTCTCTCTCTCTCTGTCATCAGAATGCATTTACACTTTGATGGGATCCTAGATTATACATCCAGCCCTGGAAGGGTCATTGAGTCCAACTGTCTCACTTTACAAGAGGGGAAACCAAGGTGAATCACTTAAATACCATTGGTAGTCAATGTCAAAGTGTAGGATTTGAACTCAGGCTATACCAAGCTACCCTTACAGATAGCCTGCTGGAGTTGCTATGGCAGCTCTACCCATTACCCAACTGCCAACATGCTGATGAGCCTTTCTGAATTTAGCCAGGCTAGCCCATCATCAGTCCAAATGTAAAACCTTTCTAGCTCCGCAGGACTTGCCAGACCATGCCCTCCACCCACATGGCCTTTCAAGAATCTCACATGAGACTTTTTCCCCCTTGTGAAAATGTTTATATTTTGTTTTCCCCCAATTACATGTAATAACAATTTTAACATTCATTTTTTAGAATTTTGAGTTCTAAATTCTCTCCCTCTTCTCTCTTCTCCTTGATAAGACAAGCAATTTGATACAGATTATACATATGTAGTCATGAAAAAATATTTCCACATAAGCTATGTTGTAAAGAAAATATAGACCAAAAGAAACCAACAAGAAAAATGAAAAAAAGCAGAAAATAAAGCACACTTTGATTGTGAATCAGACTTCATCCATTCTCTGGCAGTGGATAGCATTTTTTTTTTTATCATAAATCCTTCAGAAATTATGTTAGAATCATTGCATTGCTGTCACTCACAGTTGATCATCTGACAATATTGCTGTGAGTGCATTCCACTGTCCTCCTAGCTTTACTTCCTTCACTTTGCATCAGTTTGTATAAGGCTTTTCAGGTTTCTCTGAAACCATTCCTGCTCATCATTTCTTATTTTGTTGTTCAGTCAGGGCTGACTTTTCATGACTTCATTTGGGCTTTTCTTGGCAAAGATACTGTAGTAATTTGCCATTTCCCTCCTCCAGCTCATTTTACAGATGAAGAAACTGAGGCAAACAGGGTCACTTGCCCAGTAACTTGCCCAGGGTCACCCAGCTCGTAAGTTTCTGAGGTCAGATTTGAACTCTGATCTTCCTGACTTCAAACCTGGGGTAATCATTTCTTATAGCATGAAAATATTCTATCATAATCATATACCACTCTCACATGAGTTTTGATTGAAGGAACTGGGCATGGTCAGCCTTGGGGAAAAGAGGAATCAGGAAGATTACAGTTATCTTCAAGTATCTGAATAGTCATCATGTGAAGGGGTGGGGGAGCAGCGCAGAAGGGTCATGAGTTAATCTTTTTTTTGTTTCACTCCGAGATTAGGAGCATTGAATCATGAGTTCAAAAGAGGTCAATTGAGACTTGAGATCAAAATTTCCAAATAATTAGAGCTATCCTAAAGCAGAAAACACCTGTCTAGGAGGTAGCAGGTCACACCTAACCCTATTTTATCTGATGTGTTGCAAAGGAGATTTTTTCTTAGATACAGATTGGGTTAGTTCAAGGGTTCTTTAACTTTATGTCATGGACCTTGGGCAGCTGGTCTGAGAATGCCTCTGGACACCTTTTCAGAATCATGTTTTTAAATGCATAAAATAAAATATGTAAGATTGCAATGGAAACAAATTATATTGAAATAGTTGCACAAATATATTGTATATGTGTGTATATATGTACATATATGTATGATGCACATATATAGTTTTGTATATTTACATAATTGATTTACATAATATTGCAAATATATACAATATAAATTATATATTAAATATAATAATTACGCAGTATATAATATTGTTATAAATATATGTACATTATGAATATATGTATAAATGAATTATGTAAAATTTATTTTAAATTATATACTGTTATAAATTGTATACATTATGCAATATTATTTACATATACTACACATATTATACACATAAGTACACACATATCTATACATACATACATACACACATATTTCAAGGACCTCAGGTTGAGAACCTGTGGGCTCAATGATATGTGATGTCCTTCCAACTCTGAGATTCGAAATTCTATTCAATCATTTATTCAATTCCATTCAGCAACAGTTATTTCAATCTACATATTTTGTATACAGTTACAATATACTTTTGCATATTTTACATATTTTTCACATACATACACGTTAAAGAAGGAAGAGACCTTGAGGACAGGCACTAATTCATTTAAATGTCTTTGCATTCCCTTGGCCTAATGCATCATAGCCACAATGATCAGCTGTCTCTGAAAAGAGGATGTAAACAAGCTCCCAGAAGACAGAGACTTTTCACTGTCATCTCTAGATCTCCAGCTTCTAGCACAGTGAAGTTAGAAGACACTCACTGACTGGCTGACTGAGCAATGAATTTCCTCTGAGTTGGCCCTGACAAGATAAGAAAAAATTACTAGTCCTGCATTCTTCAGGTTACATGGAGAACATGCCCACATTCCACATTTGTCTCATTTGACCTCACAACAGCCTGGTAAAGTAGACAGGGAAGGGAGTAGTCTTATTTTGCAGATGAGACAAGGTCTCTTTAAAAAGGTGCTTTTCACATTCCACAGATTCACAGATTTGAAGGGACATTAGGTATCATCTTGTCTGACCTCCTTTTTCAGATGAGGCTCAGAAAGTTAAATTGAATTTCCTATAGTTACTCAGATAGTAAAAGAATGAGGAAGATTTCAACCTCTGATTCCAAACCCAGCACACTTATTTCCATGGCACCTTGTTTTACATACATAAAAATAGGAAGACTGATCCCCCAAAGTAGCATTAAGATGGAGAGGATGGTGGTGTTCTCCATCTTTTTTCTGGTTCTGGAGATGTTGTTAGAAGGACCCCTGAGTGCATGGGGAGCCCTTTGCTTTCCTGAGAAGATTGATGATGTGGCAGAAGATGGTGTAGGAGGGCTCAGGCAATTGGGGTAGAAGAACAAGGTTCTCCCACACAGGAAAACAGATGTAGAAACCAGAGGATCTGACTACCTCCTGAATGGGCAGCAGGGAAGATGTCCTACCATTTAACTCTCATTTCCTCCTCCTTGTCTCACCTCTTCTCTCGTTCCATTGCCAATCTCCCCTTTGGCCAGAGACACAGGATCCAGGCAGGAGAGGAAACTGAGCAAGGGGTAGATGAGTGGAGGAGCAATCTGATACCCAAACTGGGAATAAAGGCTAATTCAGTGTGCTCTGGTCTATTCATCAGGATAAAAAAACCCTAAAATCACACGTTTTATTAATTTATTTTTAAACTACAGCAGAGGGGGCTAGTGGAAAGAGCTGCCAAGTGGGAGTCAGAAGGTGTTGGGTTGGTTCCTGTCCTGACTGTGTCTCAGATGCTCCGTGTGTCCTTTGATAAGTCACTTTCCTTTTTCTAAGTCATCCAGACCTGTAAATTGAGTAAGTTTAGGGAAAGACTAAGAGTTGGAAGAGATCTCAGAAACCATCCAGTTCAACTGATGCTCTAACAAGAATCCCTTCTACTCTCACATGACATGGGGTTCACTTGAAGATCTATAAGGATGGGGAACTCACTCCTTAACCAGGAAGTCTATTCTACTGGACAGCTCTAATTGCTGGGATTTATTTGTCTTCCATGGTGCTGGAATCTATCACTCTGAAGATCCAGGATCCACCTGTTGATCCCAATTCTGCCCTTAAATACTTAACAGAACAAGTCAGACCATGCTCCTTGGGACAGCCCTTCCTACATGTAAAGGACTCTATCCTATTCTCTGAGTTTTCTCTTCTCTAGGATGAACATTTCAGGGACAGTGATTCCTACCACATTCCATATTCATGAAAGGTAGCATGGTTTAGTGATCCTAGGCAAGTTACCCAGTCTCTAAGTGTACTAGTTAGCCCTCTAAAGCAAGATTTCTTAATGTGTGTGTGTGCTTGTGTGTATGTGTGTGTGTATGTTTGTGTGTGTGTCAGAGAGAGAGAGAGAGAGAGAGAGAGAGAGAGAGAGAGAGAGGAAGAGAGAGAGAGAGAGAGAGAGAGAGAGAGAGAGAGAGAGAGAGAGAGAGAGAGAGAGAGAGAGAGAGAAAGAGAGGGAGAAAGAGAGAGAGAGAGAGGGAGAGAGAGAGAGAATACTCCGGAAATTTGGTGAAGCTTAGAGAACCTGGTCTCAAAATAATATTATTTTATTTTAAATCATAATAGAAGGAAATGCTACATTTCAGTTAGATATTAGTGAAAATAAAGATGTACTTTTTCCCCATCCAAATTTAAAGAATCACCCCCCCCAGAATCTACCCATGGACCCCACATTAAGATGCCTTGCTCTAAGGCTATAAACTGGCAACTTTTATTGGCATATGGAACTTCTTCATCCAGGTTTTACCTACATTAATGAAATTACATGGTTAGTCCCCATTCCCTCTCTTATCTTTCACCTTATTTAACTCACCCCATCCTTTTAGTCTGCTGAGAACTGCAGATATGACAACAAACAAGCCCATGGGACCTGATCATATCAAAGATTCTCCCAAAACTCACATTCTATGATCCCAGTCATATTCCACTACATTAACAACTCAGCTCTCTGGAGTTCTTTTCCCCCTTCTTCCCCTTTGGTGGGCACCTTTCTTTCCTGCTCCCCTTTTAATAGATCCCCTGTATGTGTTGTTTCCTCCTATTCTAATGTAAGTCCTTGAGGACAGGAAATGTCTTCCATGCTTGTAGATGAATCCTTGGTGCTTATCTACCTACCTGTCTATCTGTCTGTCTACCTACCTACCTCTCTCTCTCTCTCTCTCTCTCTCTCTCTCTATGTATATATATATATATATATATATATATATACATATATGTATGTATCATCTATGTCCAAATTTCCATCTATTGCTGCAAGAAAGAATGATGGACTGTTTTGGAAAAGAGGGGGTTTCTCATTACTGACCATGACACTACAGAGGCTGATGGGCTATTTGTGGTGAATGTAGAAGATGCTTGGTAAATGCTTGTTACTTGATTGATTGGTGCAGTAGCTGGGAGCCCTGCTTCGAGCAGGAGTTGAACCAGGTGGTCTCTGGGGTTCTTTCCAGTTATAAGGGATCATGATTTTATAAAACCAAAATAGCTGTTGTTTGTAATTGAAAACCAAGGTAAAGAAAAAAATCTTTAGTCAGCTGAGGAGGAAAAAAGAAAGAAAACTTGTTCTTTGTATTTTTTGAAAACACTAAAAGACACTTAGCTTCTGAATTGTGATGAGTAGAATGGGGATGAGGGGGTTGTACAGAGGACTCTAGGGGCCCTTAAAATAAGCAACATAATATGAGGAAAAGGGGATATGGAATTATCAACTCAGCAATATAGCAGATGCTTCAGCCCATGACGAACCTCAAAAAAGACGCCTGGATGCATTCTGCAAATGTCATCTCTTTTTATGGTCAAGGAACATGGCGGTATTTTATGTGGCTCATATAATTAATATATCACAGCAGCATAGGAATTAATGGGTGAGCACATGCAATATGTAACATTTCCATATGTGCAGGGGAAGCCACTGTGGAAAGTCCAGAACAAGAGAAAGCTATTGAACACTTATGAGCCAAGGGAATAAATCCCAGGGCTAAGTCAAACTGGGAGGAGTGATGTGGGGCAAGGACTGCTTAAGGAAACAGGAAATTGGACACTAGTGAGTTACTCAGAGTCGTAGAATGTTACAGCTGGAATGGTCCTCAGAATGTAGAAAATTAATTCATAGAATGTTAGAACTGGGAGGGACTTTGGAACATAGAATGTTGGGATATAGAAGGTCATAGCTAGGAGAAAATTAAGTCAATTAGTCTGAATAGACATCTATTAAGCACCTACTATATGCCAGGCACTATTGTAAGACCAGAGGCAGCTCCTACTCTTAAAGAGCTCACCGTGTAGTGGAAGAGACGGCATGCAAACACGGACAAACAGGAGAAACAAAAACTTAGAACTAAGAATGCTAGGCCCAGAAGGAACCTTAGAACACAGAAAGTAAATTCATAGAATACGAGAACTAGGAAGGATCTTGGAACACAGAATGTTAGACATAGAATTAGGGGAAATGAAAGTGACCTTTGACCAGGAAATATTGACTTCTAAAGGTCCTTAGTAATCAAGTGTTAAATAGAATGAACAAATTAATGTAAACCATGAATTAAGGGCTTGCTATTTTCAAATACTCTACTAAGTCCTGTAAATACAAACACACATGTGAGCTTACCTTATCCTCAAGGAATTTACATTTTAATAACGGATATTATTTATATTTGTATATATATGCATACACACATGTATACATACATATACACACACATATGTATATATGTATGTGTGTTTAGATAGATAGGTAGATAGACACACATATATGTATATAGATATATCTATTTATATATGTATATACACATATATACATACATATACATACATACATACATACATACATGGATGGAAGGATGGATGGTGACTCAGGAATAGTATTTGGGTCCAAGAAGGATTGTGAGTATCATCGTAAGTGGGGTCTACTGAAGAATTCTGATAACGATGGTGGTGGTGATGACAATTGGTTCTCCCCACCTCATTCAGTCTATAAAGACACATGAACACTGCAATTCCTTTATCTCATCTTGAGTCATTTCATTTTCGCCTCTGTCTTATGACCACAAACTTCTCTTGATCCTCACCATGACCTCCAATCCCTCCATCCTTCAGTTCTTTCCCAGACCATCAAACTTTTTCATCCCTCCTCAAATGTCCCGTGGATCCCCTTGCTTTTTACCTCTCAGCTGAGAACTTCGTTTCATACTTCTCTTAAAAAAAGAGGCCATTCACTGAGAGTTCCTTCTCTCTTTTTCATTTCATATCATTCAGATATCTTCTTTCATTATACTTTTTCCTTCACCCCAGTACCTCTTTCACAGGTGGCCCTTCTCCTTTGTCTTCTCCAAGACAAATTCTTCCATATGAACCCTTCAGGAGAAAGGTTCTTCTTCAGAAGATTGCCCCCCTTTCTCATAAAAATTTTGTTCTTATTCTCAGTCCTTCCCTTGGCTGCTTCCCTGCTTCCTATAAACATGCATATGTCTTCTCCAGTTCTAAAAACCCTTCATTTAATCCTACCATCTCTGCTAGATTTTGTCCCACATATCTTCTCCTTTTTGTGGCTAAACTCTTTGAGAAAACTTTTTATACTCAGTGTCTCCATTTCCTTTGCTCTTACTTGATTTTAAACCCTCCACAATCTGCTTTCCAGTATTATTCACTGAAATCATTTTCTCCAAAGTTACCAATGATTTTTAAATAGTGAAATCCCATGTTTCTTTTTTTTCTCAGTCCACACCTTCTCTACAACCTTTGATACAATCAATCACTCTCTTCTCTGGAGACTGCACCGTCCAGGATATTATAATGCTGCTTTGTCCTGGCTCTTTCCCTAAGTGTCTGACTGCTCCTTTATCCATGTTGTGCCATCTAATGATAGATGTCTCCCAAGGCTCTGTCCTGGGCCTTCTTCTCTTCCCCTGTAATAGCTCTCTTGATGATTTCATCAACTCTCATTGGTTCAATTATCATCTTAATTCAGTTGACTCTCCAGTCTATATATCAAGCCCTAACTTGTTTCCTGAGCACATACATCACATCAACAATTCCCTTTTAGACATTTTGAACTCAGTGTTCCATTGGCATATCCAACTCAAAATGTCCAAAACTGAACTCATCATCTCCTCCTTTTTAACCCTTCTCTCTTCTGAACTTCCTCTGCTGAATTGTTGAGGGTACCACCACCTTGCTTGTCATCCAGGCTCAAAACTTAGGTTTCATTCTCAACCCTTCACCTGCTTTCACTCTATGTCTAATGTGTTGCCCAATTGTATCATTTCTACCTTTTCAGCATCTCTTGTGTATGTCCCCTTCTCTCTATTCACATCCACTTCCCTGGTGCAGGCCTTCATTCCCTCACATATGGACTATGGCAATAGCCTCCTCTGGTTTTCCTACCTTAAATCTTCATCCAGTATAGATGATCCTCCCCTCAGCAGCCAAAGTAGTGTTCTGACCATGTAACCTCCCTCCCTCTAAACTTACTCAACAAACTCCATTGGCTCACTATCACCTCCAGGGTCAAATATAGCACACTCTGGCCTTTAAAGTCCTTCAAAGTCTTGCCCATTCCAAACTTTTCAGTCTTCTTATATATTATTCCCTTACATAAGCTTTAACAATCAATCCAGGATCATTAGCTTTCTTGTTTTTTTCTTGCATGATGTTCTATTTCCCTTTTCTGGGAATTTTTCACTGGTTCTCTCCCATGCTTGGAGGGCCTTCCCACTTGGCTCCCTGGTTCCTTCATGTCTAGACTCAAATCCCATCTTCTTCAGTGGAAGTTTCCTGATCCTTACATACACACACACGCACACGCACACGCACATGCACACGCACACGCACATGCACACACATAAACTTCTAGGGTTTTCTTCTTGAAATCACCTTCTATTTATTTATACAATAACTATTTTGCTTGTTCATTGAGGCATTTATTTCTTTTTTTTATCTATCCCTTCATTCATTCATCCATCTATTTATTTGCTTGTTTGTAGGTAATTAGGTGATTCTTTTCATTCTTTTCTCCTCTATTAGAATGTAAATTCCTTGAAGCCAGAAGCAGCATTTGTTTTTTGTTTTTTTTATATCCTGAATACTTGGCACAATGCCTATCACATAGTAGGGGCTTACTAAATGCTTCTTGACTGACTGGACTAGGGTAGAAATCTTAGAAATGATAACAGACTGAAATTTATCCCTGAATGATGGTTTTCAAGACTATGGTGTTGTTTGTACTTTGTTTTAATGAGGACCAATGATATCACAGGTGAGGTCTGGACTGTGTGTGGATTGGATTGAAGTGAGAAAGAGTTGCACAAAGTCATTAGCCTCACTCTTTTTTCCAGAATCCTCAAAGTCCAGTGGCAGGACAAAAGCCAAGATGACTGGCGATAGCCCAGGATGCAGTGGATGATCTTGGTGTCTTCCATGTCTGACCATCCTCTAAGCGCTCTACTGTACCTGCTCCAGCCAGCTTCATGGTCATTGGAACAAATTGCCCTCATCTGTTCATTCTGCCAGCAGAAGCCTCCACATGCTCCTCTCAACTCACTGATGGTGTTCTCAATCCAATTTAACCCATCTGCCAAGACAGTTTACTGAGGTGTGGCCTCAGCACATTCTACAGCTAGCTTCTTGGAGCCATAGGTGAGGGATGAATGCCTTGTAGACACCAAGAGAGAATGAGCAGCCATGAAAAGGGTTTGGCAAACCCTCACATCAGAGGTGCCTTGAACACCCCATAAACCCTTCAAGGCTATGAAAGACAGCAGGGTCCCTCCCAGGGAAGATAAGCCTCCAACTACAGCATTTCAGTAACCAGGCCTAAAGTGTTGGCTGAGAAAAGATGTCTTGACTTTGGTGACTGCATTTACTTTTTTCACTTGTGGAAAAATGCTTTGTCAATCTTCAGGATTCATTTCGATGGAGAACCCTGCACTTTCCCTGCCCCCTCTCCTGCTCAGCCTGGGTTTGTTTATTGGGTGATTTGATGGTCGGGGCCTTCAATACAAAATGAGAACATATTCTGATTCTCAAGATGATCTCCAGATGCTGGCAAGAAGCACATCTAGTTACATGAAATATTGGCCTTCTTCCCCCTCCCAAGCGTCCATCTTCCCCAAATACCAAAGATCTCGTGGAGCATTTCAGGATAAATCATGGAACGGACATTCCTCTCTTCAGCAATCTGGAAGGCATTTCTTATTTTTTTAAGAATAATGTATGTATTAATAACTCAGTCATGATGGGCCAAGAGGAGATGGTCACGTGCATAGTAACTAATAATTTCTACAGTCAAATATAGCCCTTTCCTTAAGCTTAGAGCTTATCTTCTCAAGGTGAATTCCTGTTTGTTTGCCAGATATGCATGGCCCCCATCCTTTTTCTTTTTTCCACTCTCATTGCCATCCCTCTCATTTAGTGTGACCACAATAAGGAAGCTGAGGCATCTGGGTGACTCTGAGGATAGAGGGTGGGACTTGGAAATGGAAAGGTCTGAATGTGAATCCTGCCTCAGACATTTATGACCTTGGGTAGGTCTCTTAAGCTTTCTGTACTTTTGTTTCCATTTCTGTAACACTGAGCACAATATTGAAGGTTGTTATGAGGATCAACTTAATGAACATAAATTGTCTGCAATCCTTAAAGCATTGTATAGATACTAGCTGCTACCATTATTATGATTATTTCTGTTATTGTTGTTGTGGAGTTATGGAGGTGGGAAGGGAGCAGATGTGGCCAATAGCCCTGAAGAGATTATCAGCCTTCCTCCTGTACTGAGGCTGTTCATACTAAAGAAGGCACGACCAAGACATGGCTGGTGTTAAACTCTGACCCATTATATTTGTGCAGAAGAGCGAGAAAAAAAATCAGCAGATGACTATTCACAGTTGAAGAATATGGCAGAGGATGATCTGGGTGCCTGGATAGTTTTCCTTTCATGTTCATATTTGGTTTCCCTTGTATTGTACATGTTCCTGGGGAAAGTGTTATGCTCTTGAGTGTACTATGAGCTGCTTCCATGGTCTTGGGAAAGACAAAGTTTGTTAGGTGATGACTCTTGACTCTGAACATCCCAGACAGGGACACAGCCAATGAGAAGGCCTAGAGCTGGGCCATGGACTATCTTGTGGGGACAAGAGCAAGAAGAGTGTGGAAGGTACATGCAGTCCCTAGTGTCACCCATCTAGTCACCCTCCTGGACACCAGGACAGCCAGTGTGAGCATCTGATCATCTCTGCTGTAGTGCTGCCCACCAGGAACAGTGAAGGACCTCCTAAACCAAGACCCACACCTAGATCTGTGAACCCTGGATCCCCAGAAACCAAACCCTTTACCCTGAGGGCATCGATCCACTCAGCTTTGCTTCTGCTCTTTGGGCGGAGCTATTCTGATTGAGAGATGAATGAATGAAAACACCTTACTACAGTCAGCCAGTCACAAACTGTACATCACATTCTGTTAAGCTATTCAACAGGATACCAGCATTTTCTACACAGTTGAGAGCATGATAGTGGATTCCCCTATCTTCTCTCACTCTCCCTTATGATTCTCTAGACTCAAAATTCTCATATGTGTCATATCCACCCATTAGAATCCCTTACTTGAGGTCAACGTTGACCTCACTCTGATCCTTGCATGCAGCAGAGTGCCTGGCAAATAGTACTTTATTAATAAGAATTAAATAAAAAATTAAAAGTGTGTAATAAAATACATTTTGTTTGGTCATTCATTGGAGGAAGATGACAGAATTCTGGATTCATTCACTGGATATATGGCCTCTGCTGAAGCTTAGCTTAGTAGTCTCAGCACTGTCTCTTCTCTGTATGTCTTTGCTCACAGTCTAGGGCATCATCACAAGCATGAACATAGGCAATGAATGCAGAACCAGGAGGCATACACATACACACACACACACACTCACATGCATGCACAGATACATACACACATACACAAGCAAGCACATATACTACTTGTTCTATTTTCCACTTTTCTGAAAGATTCTGTAGGTCAACAAAGCATATAGGTACAAACAGGAAGGACATATCCTGGTCCTCCCAGGACAGGGTCTCTTGCTCAGGGTTGTAATGGTCCTCAACTCCCAGCTATACTAAGAGCCTGGACTACTGTGGTATTAGCTTTCTAAATGACCTCCTATCTCTAGGCCCTTCTCCATTACCCAGTCAACAAGCATTTATAAAGTACCTATGTGGCAGATGCTGCTACTAGATTAACCTTCCAAATTCCTATTTCTAATAATTTTGCTACATTGTTCAGAATTATCCTAAGACTACCCATCATCTACCACACAAAGTCTTAGGCTTTCAACGCCCTTCACAGTTTGGTACCACCCTAACCCTTCTTCTCTATACTTTGTGCTACTACCAAACTGGATAACTCATTGTCTCTTGAACACACACTATGCTTTCCCACAGTCAAGCTCTCCCTGCTTGGAATACCACCCCCTGGTCGTAACTTCAGACCACAGCCATCAATATCTGCTTAATCTTCTTCAGCATTCAAGAACCAGTTCATATACTTTGTCCTTCATGGCTCCATCTTTCCCCTTGGAAATGACCTTCCTTTCTCAAGTACTAGACTCCACCATGCATGTATATATACGTAGATTTTACAAAGGATGTTATAATTTTATAAATTTTATAAAAACTTTAAATTTTAAAAAGATTTTTTATAATTTTTTAAAGGACCATACTGTGTTTTATAAACAATGCAATTAATTTGCATTTAAAATGCAAGTGTCATATCAAATGAAGCATTTTCTACTTATCACCCTGGGGAAGGGGCTGTGTCAAACATTGGGAATCTCTGGTGGGGCATTTAGCTTTTAGGCTTCTGAGCCTCCTTCCAAGTCTGAAACCTTTTTCTCAGGACCTGGAATAGAATTCTAGAACTGGAATCTTATGATCAACTCAAGGGACAGCTCTGGGGTTAGAGGACCATGGAAGAAGAAGTCAGAGAAGAGACGAGAGAGAAGACCAGGCTCAATCCTGCTGAGAGTCTCACCTGCCATCTTGGCCAAATCACTTGACCTCCCAAGCTCTCACTGACACTGTCCTTTTGGCCGTTTCTTGCATGAGATGCTCAATCTCTGACTCTAGGTATTTTCACTGTCCATCTCCCAAGGCTGGAATGCTCCCCCCTCATCACCTTTGTCTCCAGGCTTCCTTCCTTCCTATCTGTTAGCTTTCTTTATATTAACCTTAAATGCTCAGGGAAGCTACATGGTATAATGGATAGAGCATCAGGCCTCAAATCAGGAAGACACAAGTTCAAATCGAACCTCAGACACGTATGAGCTATGTGATCCTAGATGAGTCACTTAAGCCTGTTGGCCTCAGGTTCACCATTTGTAAAATGAGCTGGAGAAGGAAAAGGCATACTGCTCCAGTACCTTTGCCAAGAAAATCCCACCTGGGGTCACAGAGAGTCAGACATGACCAAACATCTTCAGTTCTTATACTCTGTGTTCTGAGGTCCTTTCTAGCATTAACACTGTGTTCTCTGGTCTATACTTCCTTACATGTTCAGTATCCCATGTTCTAGGTTCCTTCTCAGCTTTGACATTGAATGTCCTATGGTCTTTCCTAGTTCTGACATTCTGTCTCCTCACTTTTAATGCTCTGAGGTTGATTCCATTTTTAACATGCTAGGTTTTAATGTCTTTTGTCATGTGACATTTTCATAGTGTCAACACGGACCATCTTCAAGCAAAAATGAAATCCACCTAGTTATTTCCTACTGGGAATATTTTCTTTGGGTTTGTTATACATTCCCTCCAGTTATATTTCAAATAGTAAACAGCGATGCCAGCTGATAATACATCACACATTGATTTTGAAAACGTTCAGGCTGGTCCTCATTGGAAGCATGTTCTTTCTGACTAAGCAGTGCAAACACCCTAAAAACGTCTTTGGCATTTAGAAAAATGTTTCCAGTTGTAATCACGAATGGTTGTGAGGGAGCAGAAGGGAGGGAGGGGACTGAGGCTATGTGGCAGGGGGTGGGTCATGATAACATAATGCATGTGTTCATTCTCTTTGCTAAGAGCACAGCATGTCCTGCCATGGTGCAGAGTGTAATTCCATTTGTGGTGTCCCAGAAGCAGAGATGCTCTAAGTGATCAGCATAGCCTTGCCTTTCTGGGTAGATATGTGGGGTTTGCTTACCTGGGATCATGATGTAGAGGCCCTCTGGGACAGGGGATCTTCTCTCATTGTCTTTCTATTTCCAGTGCCTGCTGTAGAAGGGTCTGAAACACAGTGAGCACTTAAAGAATTCTTATTAAGTTGAATTGAATTGAACTGAATGAAGAGGAGGAGAATTGAATATGCCAGCACTGCCATTTTTGGTTATGATCTTTTGTCCTCAGTGTGGTCTGGGTTTTGGGTAGCTTTTAGAGGTAGCTAGGTAGCCAAGTGCATAGAGCATTAGACCTGGAGTCAAGAAGACCTGAATTCAAATCTAGCCTCAAATGTCTACTTGTGTGACCCTGGGCAAGTCACTTAATACCTGTCTACTTCAGTTTCCTCACCTGTATTTTCATTTTATTATTATTATTTTTAAAAATAGCATCTACTTCCCAGAGTTGTTGTGAAATAAAATTTTTAAAAGCATTTACATAGCTATGTGGTTTAGCTAGGTGGAGCAGTGGATAGAGCTCTGGGCTTGGAATCGGGCAGATAAATTTTTATGAGTTCAAATATGGCCTCAGACACTAGCTATGTGACTGAGCAAGTCACTTAACCCATTTGCCTCAGTTTCCCTCATTTGTAAAATGTGTTGGAGAAGGAAATGAAAAACCACTCCAGCATCTTTACCCAAAGAAACCCACATGTGATCATGAAGAGTTGGATATGACTGAGAAGACTCAACAAAATACCACTATGTAAAGGCTAGCTAGCTATTCCTGGTTGGCTACTGAGCATATTTTACTGGAAAGAAGTTGATTGTAGATTGCATAGTGACACAGCTGTTCTTTATCCAGTGACTAGGAAGTGGACTGAGTTACTACTGTATTTCTTTGTGGGGTGGGGGGAGAAATCTAAAATCTTTTAAATAATGATTATGTCAATAGATTAAGTACCTGGCAAACACAGCCCATCTCCTGACTTCTTGTCTTTTGTATTTTCTAATATTTTCCAGTTACCTATAAAAGCAATGTTTACATTCATTTTGTAAAATTTTGAATTCCAAATTCTCTCCTTCCCTCCCTTCCCCCCCCCATTGTGAAGGCAAGCAAGTTGATATATGTTATACATATGGAGTCATACAAAACATGTTTCCATATTAACCATATTGTGAAAGAAAATACAGGCCAAAAATTACAGAGGCAAGAAAAATAAACAGAGTAAAAAAAAGTATGACACCTTCAGACTCCATCAATTCTTTCTGTGGAAGTAGATAGTATTTTGTATCTTGAATCCTCCAGAATTGTTTTAGAGCATGGTATTGTTGAGAAGAGGTAAGTCAGTCATAGCTGATCATTACACAATGTTGCAGTTACTGTGTACAGTGTTCTGGTTCTTCTCACTTCACTTTGCATCAGTTCATATAAGTCTAGGTTTTTCTGAAAGCATCCTGATCATATTAAATCACAATCATATACCACAACTTGTTTGGCCATTCTGCAATTGATGATCCAGTTCCCTCAGTTTTCAACTCCTTGCCATTACAAAAAGAGCTGCTATAAATATTTTTGTATGTATAAGTCCTTTTCCTTTTCTTTTTAATTTCTTTGGGATTCAGACCTCATAGTGCTATTGCTGGATCAAAGGGTATGCTGTTTGATAGAGGTAGAATGGGGTAAATTATCTCTTTTTTTTATTTGCATTTCTCTAATTAATAGCAATTTAGAGCTTTTTTCATATGACTATAGATAGGTTTGATTTCTTTGTCTGAAAACTGCCTGTTCATATCCTTTGACCATTTATCAGCTGAAGAATGACTTGTAGTCTTATAAATTTGACTCAGTTCTCCATATATTTGAAAAATGAATCTTTTATCACAGAAACTTGCTGTAAAATTTTCCCCTCAGTTTTTTGCTTTCCTTCTAATCTTGACTGCATTGGTTTTCCTTATGCAAACAATTTTTAATTTAATGTAATTAAAATTATCCATTTCATATCCCATAATGCTCTCTACCTCCTATTTGGGCATAAACTCTTATCCATAGTTCCGATAGGTAACTATTCCATGCTCTTCTAATTTGCTTGTGGTATCACTTTTTAGATCTAAGTCACGTAATCTACTCTGCTATCCATTTCCATTTTATGGGTAAGTTCATCCCATTCACGTTCCCAGTTATGATTAACTGTGAATTTCCCCTCCATTTTACTTTCATTGCTGTTTATCCTTCTCTCTTTCTCCTTTTACTCTCTTCCACCTCACCAGTGTTTTGCTTCTGACCATTGCCCCTCCCCAATCTGCCCTCCCTTCTATCAGTCCTCCCTCTTCTCTGCTCCCCCTCTGCTCCTACTTTCCTGTAGGAGAAGATAGATTTCTATACCTAAATGAATGTGTATGGCATTTCCTCTTTCAGCCAATTCTTATGGCTGAAAGTTTATGATAGTAAAGTTCAAGAGTTCCCTACTGCCTTATCTTTCCCTCTGCTGTAAAAGCTCTTTCACACCTCTTTTATGCAAAATAATTTACTCCACTTTACCTCTCTCTTCCTACTTCTCCCAGGCAACCTTCTTTCTCACCCCTTAATTAAATTTTTTTGTTGGATATCATCTCATATTAGTCAACTCACACCTGTGCCCTCTGTCTATGTATACTCCTTTTAACTGCTCTAATAATGATAAAGTTCTTAGGAGTTACAAGTATCTTCCCATAGGAATGTAAACAGTTGAATTTTATTGAATTCCTTATGATTTTCCATTCCTGATTACCTTTTTATGCTTCTATTAGGTCTACTGATTATGATGAGATTCTACCTCATCACCCAATGAGGGGGTTTAGAACTTAAATAGAAAACCTATGAGATGACCCCCACCCCCCTTTTCTCTTTCTGTCTTTTTAGCTCTACTCTCTTATTTACCAAAACATGACCTGTTGCCTCCATTCCTACCAACATATGGGACTGGATCCAAGGCCGAGCCAGGATGATGACCTAAAGTTAGGGCCATGACACTTTCTGAAATCTTTCTGGTTTGAGGAAACAGGAGGGAGAGATGCTACAGCCATGAATTTCCTACACCAGGGTGAAGCCAGAGATACAGGGCACATGTATCAAGAGTATCCAGTTGGTAAGCCACTTAGAGAGCTTAATAAAGAGTCTCAAAGACAGGTCCAAAATGGAATTGTGGCCAAAACCAGGATTTATAAGCTCTGAGAGCAGGACACTGAGTGACGAGATTTGTGGTCCAGATTGCCATGCTTGATTCTAGGTCAGTAACAAGGTGTTAAGCTAGATAAAGGGCTATCTCTAAGTTCTTCATTCTCAGTTAGTTTGTATGTTTTTCTTTCTAGCTGTATGTAGCAGGTCCCATCACGATTTGGCAGAAAGGGACCCGAGGTAAGAAAACCTTGGTCGGAGTACAGATTGGTACTCATTATGGCTGCGTGATCATCGGCAAATTACTTAACATGTGAGCCTCTCATTGTTCACATAAAGTGGGCATAATACCTGAATACGTGGTCTCACAACAACTGTGAGGATCAAATGTGATTACGTGTGCAAAGTCCTTTGCAATCAGACTTTAAAGCACAATACAAAGGTCAATGGTCAGTCCTCCAGTTCTTCTGGGTGCTTTTCCTCCTCATGAAATTCACTTTTCTGGAGAGCTCCTGCTGTTTATTGTGGCATTGGGCAGGACATAGATCAGGTTTGCCATTAGTTTAACATCCCATTTCTATGAAGTGGAATGAATTTTTTTAATATTGGGTGGAGAAATTTGAAGGAAAAGGGGCATACCTTTCTTTTCTATGCCCCAGGTCACCCTTGGGTGCAGTCTTTCCTCAGTGACCCTTCCACCTAGCCAAAAACAACAGCTGAGTTCATCCATCCGTAGCTTTGTGATGGAGCCATCTTAGTTGGCCACCAGCTGTGGAATTTATTGTCATTCCAGATGTGAATGAATCCAAACCAGATGCCCTTGAGTCAGCATGGTCAAGAAGAGCTTTGTTGTTTCATGGAGTTGTTAACAGAGGGCTTGAAAAATGAAATTGCACTCCCTGCCCCCAGTGAGATCCTCTCTTTCTTTCCAACTGTCATCGTAACAATGGCTTCACTCAGAGAGCTAGGACTGATGGAAGAGAGAGAAAATCTGTAGAGACACGTTATGGTAGACAGAGACCTGAAAGCTCTGGGGAGGATTTCTGACCTCAAGCCGAAATACATGGCTGTATTTCCATATGTTGTAACCTTGGGCGAGTAAATCACTCTGAGTCCTGTTTACCCATGTGTAAATTAGAGATGATAGCATGATGATATGTGAACTCCCGATCTTGTGGAGTCATTAGGAATTTTTTTCTGTTATTATTGCAAAGTAAAGATGGCCATTCAAATGTCAGACTTCTCTTTCTGAGTGGAATGTTTACAGCCATGATGCAACGTCATTTTCTATTAAAGCATTCTGAGGACAAAGGACATGAAGTCAGAGTTTGGAGGCTTTCTACCTGAGTAGAGGAGGAGACATGGTTTCCAGACCCAGCTCACTTCTATGTTGTGAGCAGGCACCAGAGGGATTTCTCTTAGATAAGGAAAGCATTCTCACCTTCATCATCCTCATCCTCATCATCGTTATCTGTGCTTTGAAAGAATTATTTAATTAAATCCTTAGGGAACGCCTTCTGTGGAAGGCAGTATTTGAGTCTTAAAGGAAACTAGGAGGCAGAGGGAAGGAAGGAGGGCATTCTAAGTTGTTGCAAAGGCACAGGGTCCAAAGATGGGACTGTTGTGCAAAGCATAGTAAGTAGACTTAGGACAGCTGGATTCTGGAGGATATGGAGGCAGGGCATATGTGGACTTTGAAGGAAGAGAAAGATTTAAGTAGTCATGGAAGGATTGTATGATCAGAACTCTGGATCACTTGCATGAATTTAGGAAGGCAGGATAGGGCAAGATAGAACCAGCCAAGTGAGTGACTCAGTTTGGCCAGAATGGAGAGTGTGGAAAAGGAGACAAGTAAAATAAGGCTGGAGACGTAGTCTGGAGCTGGAATGGGGAGAGCCTTAAATACTTGTTAAGGAATTTATATTGTGGCCTAGAGGTAATGGGGAGAGTCTGAAGGTTTTAGAGGAACATGGTCAGACTTGCCTTAGTAAGACTGAACTGCAAGTGAAGTGAAGAGGATGAAGGGAAGGAGGGAGGGAGGGAGGGAGAGACAGACAGACAGACAGACACAGACAGAGATACAAAGAGACAATGAGACACAGGGAGGAGAGAGAGAGAGAGAGAGAGAGAGAGAGAGAGAGAGAGAGAGAGAGAGAGAGAGAGAGAGAGAGAGAGAGAGAGTTATTAAAATCGTTCAAGGAAGATGTAACATGGGCCTGAAATAAGGTGATACTGATGTGAGGTTGATTGTTCTGTACAGTCACCTTCAGTCTCTACACTTATTAGGTCTTCATGTTATGATTCTGAGAAGCAGAGGTAGGTTCCCATGGTGTACAGAAGGCCAGCCTTGAAGTTAAGAAGTCCTGGGTTCCAGCTCTGCCTATGACACATACTAGCTGTTCAGGAGAATCACTTCCCCTCTCTGAGGCTCAGTCATTTTTTAGGACAATGATTTACAACAAATTGCCCATACACAGAAGTGAAGGTGTTTGTCCTACCCTGATAAAATCATGGGCCCTGCCCATACTCCCTCCCCCTTCCAAAAAAAACCCAAAACAGTTCTACAAATAACAAGTAATTAATTAAATAATATTGAATACCCAGAAAGCTGTTGTTGAACAGATGATCGCAAAGGTGATTGGAATGTAATCCCTGAGAGGGCAAAGTCTATTTCCTCTGTGTTTTTTAAGTGTTAACACCTAACACAGTCAGTGCCTTTCACATAGTAGGTGCATAATGTTTTTTGATTGATTAGTTAAGGTAGCATCCTCAGCATCTATGAAACAAACAGGGTCAAAGGGATGCTCCCAGGTTACCCAATCAGCCTGTGACAGAGTTGAAACCAGATCCTGGGATTCCAGAATTCTGTTGTCCAAAGAGAGGGGGATCATAGACTCCATGAGAACAGAGATGGAGTCTTCTCTCAACATTTTTGTCTCCACCAGCAGAAAACAGGAGTTTCTGTGGGCAGTAGATGATTAATGAGCACTGAATGGAATTAATTTCTACTACCTCCATTTCTCCCATCAGACCCTAATTTAGGTCCAAGTATTTACTGGGGTAATCCATCTCCTGTGATGTCATAATTCAATAATTATAATCCACAAGAGTAAGTTTAGGGTTTAAAAGGCACATTAAGTGCAGACTGGACTTGGGTCCAAGTGTCAGCTCAAATCTAGAAGGAGATGACCCTTTTCCTTCACTTCCAGCTTTGCCAAAAGGTATGTGGTAATCATGGAATGGATGACCAGGGAATAGGGAGAAAATGCTGGAGGTTGGGTGTGTGAGACCCAAAGGAACTAACTGCCTTTTCAGTGTTTGTTGTTGAAATATTATCTTGGAGATATCATAATGTGCACACAAAAACAGACATAGGCACATGACTGCCTTTCCAGTGTTACTTAATATTACTTAAATCGTACTTCTTTCACTTATTACTTATGTGACCTTGGGCAGGTCACTCTTAAGGTCTATAAAATGAAGGGGTTGAATTAGATGAACTCTAAGTACTCATCATTTTGGTCATGTCTGACTCTCCATGACCCTATTTGGGGTTTTCTTGGAAAGATACTGGAGGGGTTTGCCATTTCCTTCTCCAGCTCATTTTATAGATGAGGAAACTGAGGCAAACAGGGTAAAGTGACTTGCCCAGGGTCACACAGCTAGTAAGTGTCTGAGGCTAGATTTGAACTCAGGAAAATGAGTCTTCCTGACTCCAGGCATGGTGCTTTGTGCACTATGGCGCCCCCTCGCTGCCTCTCAAGGTCCTTCCTAGCTCCAGATCTGTGATCCTATGATCATATCATACTCTTCTATTATATTTAAGCTGGTATTGCTCCTCATACATGAGGTTCCATTTCCCACCTCCATGCATTTGAACAAGTAGTCCCCATGCTTGGGATACACTCCCACTTCTCTTCCACCAGTAGTAGTAGGATCCCCATCTTCCTTCCAAATATGTCTATTGTCATTGCCTACACAAGACATTTCCTAAAGCTCCCAGTTACTCTATGAGCACTCTTTCCTTTGTTAAATTACTTTGATATACTATGTATTTACTGAGTTATGTGCAAATTATACCTCTCTCCTCCCCTCCCCAGGTAGAATGTCATGTCATTGAACAAGGAACACTTTTAATTTGTCTTTCTATCCCAAGCACCAATCCAATGCCATATTCAGAATAGGAGTTTGATAAATATGGCTTGGTAAAAGGGCACTTTGGATTACACATGTGGATGGATATGAAGTGGACAATTTATGCTTGACTTTTAAGAATCATATGGCACCTCCTCCATGGATCCCATACCATTCCCAAGGCAGGTAGGTGGTGCAGTGGATAGAGAGCTGGGCTTGGAGTCAGGAAGACCTAAATTCAAATCTGACCTCAGATCCTGTCTAGCTGTGTGACCCTTAAACCTCTCTTTGCCTCAGTTTCTCCATCCGTAAAATGAGGATAATAATAGCACCCACTGTTGTGAAAATCAGATGAGATAACATTTGTAAAGCACTTAGCGTACAGTGCCTGGTGCATAGTAGGTCTATATAAATGCTCATTCCTTCCCTCCTCTCCCCCTTTACCATACTTTAACTCATACCCTTCATCTGGAAAATTTGCTTTTCCTTCTTTATTAACTGTAGCATTTCCTCACTCAATACTTCAAACATTTGCTATTTCATTGGTGTGAGTACTCCTTCTATCAGGCAGCATGGTGGGTGGGAAAAGGACTGAGTCTGGAGTCAGAGGACATGGGGTCAAAGTCTACCTTCGATACATTTTTGAATTTGGAAAGTTATTTCACCTGAGTCTGTTTCCTTATTTTTAAATGAGGGGGAAAGGCATGTGAGATTCATTCCAGCTCTACATCTATGTTCTTATGAAGTCACTTTAATTCCCTGGGCCTCAGTTTCCCCATTTATGAAATGAAGGGATTATACTCCATAGCCTCTGAGGTTCCTTTCATCTCTACCTCTATCATCGACATTTACATTTGTATTCAGGGATACAACCCTATAGTCTACACAAGACTATAGATAGCCTTCTAGAACAGCAGCGGCCAAAATGGTCATCTCCCTGTAGCCAACCCAGTGATGCTTCTCTCCGAACTGAGGTGATCTGGTCCTTGGACAACAGACAGATAATCTAAAATGATTCAATTTAATTCATGGCACACTTGAAACTTTTCTGGCTTAATAGAACCTGCCAGAGTTTGGGTGGTCTAATTTTTTTGACTTAAGGCCAACTCTGCTCCACCACCAAGTGCTAAAATAGGATGTAAGTAGAAGATATCTCATTTAAGAATGAGACCAACTGCTTCCTTTTGAAGGGAAACTTTTCTAATCCTCTCAGCAAGAAATGATCTAATAGAAAGGGAAGTCCCATTCAAAATAATTATAAAATGCATAAAAGACCTAGGATTCTATCTTCCACGGCACATGCATAACCTATATAGTTATAATTACAAAATACTCCTTAAATAAAAGGAAACCAGCTTAAATGATAGTGGGGATGACCAGGGATGGGCTGGACCAACAGTTAAAATGACATTCATATTGAAATAAACATAAAGATTTTCTGCCAAAGAAATCAAGCTACCAAGGGGATGCTTTACAAACATAAAGAAAATTATAATAAAATTTCATTTTGAGAAATATAACATCTAGCAAATCAAGGGAAATAGTAGACAAAGTAGGACTGAAGAAGTAATTGTGCTTTTAGAACTCAAACTATATTACAAAGCAGTAATCACTTTTTCTATTGACTAAAGAAAAAGAAAGTAGATCAATGAAATACTCTAGAAAAGGAAGAATCAGAAATAATCCAACTCCATTTCTAACATACCTGAAAATATAAATTACCTAAGAAAATATTCCATATTTGACAAGAATTGCTAAGATAAGAAAGCAAGCAGACAGATAATGGATTTAGACCATCATCTCACACCATATAACATAATAAATTCAAAATAGGTAAGTGACTTGAATATTAAAGGTCCTCATTAGAAGACTAGCAGAGAACCAGATAAAATACTTTTTTACAACTCTAGTAATTTATTAAACAAACAAGGAGAAAATGGGATTATTAAAGATAAAAGAGACAATTTCAATTCCATGAAATAAAATAACTTCTTTTCATGAATAAAGCAAGAAGAACACAAATAAAAAGGAAGTGGTCAACAGAAAAAATGTTTATATCAAATATCTATGTAAGGGTCTGATATTTAAAACATATAGGAAAATAAGAGAAATTTTTAAGACCATAATGAAGTACACCATAAAAAAGTGACTTAAGTATATGGACAATCAGCTCTCAAAAGAAGAGACTATTCAGAACTATATAAGGAATGCTCCATATCATTAAAAAAGAGATTAATACAAATCAAAACAACTTGAAGTTTTCCCTCACACCCAGCAAATTAGCAAAGAGGCCAAAAGGGAAAAATTAATATTTTCATTGCGTAAACTTGTTCTCACTAGTGTTGTGAATTTGTATTCCTGGAAAGCAAATTGCAATTTTGAAAGGAGAGTGACTGAAATGTCCTTACCCTTTGACTTATACCACTTCTAAGTATATTCCCTAAGGAGGTCAATGACAAAAGAAAGGCCCTTTGGATAATATGCAGCAACAATTTTTATTGAAGCGAAGAAACCAAAATGAAAAGCATGCCCATAGATTGGGGCATGATCAAACAATTTTAAAAACATGAATATAGTGGAATATTATATTTCATTCACTGTAAGAAAAAATGTCTATGATTAATATAGAACAGCATGGGAAGACTTATAGGAGCCGATGCAAACACACTTATCAAACAATCAATACCGAATGCTATGAAATGGCCATGACCTGGATTCTACTGAAGTACCCACCTCACCACCTGCCTCCATGGATTGGAAGTGCTAGTTTGAGGACTGAGGATTTGCAGCTACTGTTCTGTGGCTTTGGGACAGTCCAGTTCCAAAAATTCATGAAGCAGTGTCATTGTCATATTTTGATTCTCATTATTTCTCACTCTACTCAATGAATTCCTATGGAGCTACGGGAGTTTATTCAGGAGGGTAGTGACGTGGTCAGACTTGGGGGATTAATGTTTAATGGGGATAGATGGAGTGGGGAGAGACTTGAGGTACAGAGGGAACTAACACTAATGATAATGCAATAAGATAATAAGATTTCGAGCTGGGAGATCTTAGAGGCATATAAGTGTGGTCCCCTTATTTTACCAAGGAGACAGAGGTCAAGAAAAGGCAAAGATTGTCTTAGCTTGTACAGTTCCTGGCACATTTAGGCCTTTTAATTACTGTTTGTTGATTGATTGGTTGCCCAACGTCATACAGGAATAAGTGGCTGAGCTGAGATTTAAACCCAGAGGTTTCATCTCCAAAATTAGTCCTCTCTCCACCATACTATTGTATGACACCCAGTTCAGAGCTGGGCACGGAGTCATAGGTCAGGAAATGATGTCCCAGCAAATGTTTTTCTAGGGGTGACTCAATTTTCTTTGAGTCAACAGTCACCATCTGGAGCATGTTCCCATGTGATGGCAAAACAGTGGCTGATAAGCTTGGATTATTAAGGAAATAAGTTAAGGGGAAAAGTCTAAAATTAAATTGTAATAAGGATTAGTCAGGAAAGTATTTGGCTTGTTGAAAACAGGGCACTGTTTGCCACCTCATGAAATCCATGGAGGTTAATGAGAGTGGACGTTTTATTCAGTAGATCGCAGTTGACAGGGCTTTATGTCAATCCATGACTTTCGAGAGCTCCTAATAGCTAAGGAGAGCAGGGATGGGGCAGGTACTTCAACAGGAGATTTTGGTGAGCTGAGAGAAGGAGGCTGGCCCGGACATGGCCAGACTTAAAATGAGTACGTCTGTACACCTTCCAGTGTGACAAATTACATCAATGCTAGATCAATTCAATACACATTTTTTAAAAATGTTTACTAGGTATCATCTACCATGGCAAATGCTGCAAATACAAACACAAAAATTACCAAAAACTGTATCTGCACTCAAGAAACTTATATTCAAGTGGAGAAGGGAAAGTTCTATTATACATACATAATTCATGTCATATAGTTAAAATATATAGAGATAGTGTGGCGTAACAGATGGAAAGCTAGTATCAAAATCAGGAAAATCTGGGTTTAAATTCTGTCTTTGACACATCCTGGCTGTGTGACCCTGGGCAAATTACTTAGTTTCTTAGTGTCCCCAGGAAATTCTCTAAGAGTATAAATTATAGGAAAGTTACTGATCTATGTGATGGTAAGAATTTCCCAGCTAGGAGTTTAGGACTCATATTCAATCACAGGTCACAGACTGAACTCATTTCCCTCAACAGAAAATTCATTCAGACTTCTAGATTCCTTTAAATTGAGGGTGCCAACATGCACAAGGCCCAATTCCTCCACAGAAGTGCCAATACAATGATCATTGGGCAAAGACAACCTGGGAAGAACAGAACACTTGCTAGTCAGCAACTAAGTGTTTCCAGAAACAATAGAGCAGTCACTTATTCTTGGGTAGCTGCTGAGAGGCTGTAGCTGAAAGACAAATATAAAAAGTACTAGGAAACAGACAATCAGTGACATTCCAACCCTTAAATTCTCCCATAGGCAGTGCCAGAAGCTCCTAGTTTTATATATGGTAGATGTCAATATTTTTCCAAGTCTTGAGAAAGCAGAATGACCTTTAAATCTATAAAGGTATATTCCCACATTGTTAGAATGTAAGAGTTAGAAGGGATGTCAGAGGTCATTCTGATGGGTCACTTGTCTCTTTTTTACTTGCAATCTCTCTCTCTCTCTCTTCCTATATACATATACATATATATATATATAAGATAGAAAGATATAGATTATATATATAGATATAGATATGTATATATATGATAGATATATGGAGAGATAGAGATATATAGATAAATATATAGATGTAGATATAAATATATACCTTAGACTGGAATTTAAGGTGCTCCATGATCTGTCTCTGTGACCTGGTGAAAACTGCTGTGATTAATACAGCCCCAGTTCCACTTTATATGCTAAGGCTAATAAACCCAGAGACTAGGCAATCGCTGCTGCCTCTGCCTTTCCCCAACTCCCAGGTTCTTGCTTGCAATGTATAGCTAGGGTAAAGTTTCCAGAGTCCTTGCCACTCATTCCTCATTCTTTATTAGGCAATTCAGAAAACAGCCTCCTTTCCCTGGTCCAAACTACCAATGGGCGACAATCAGTCTTCTATTAATGCCTCTTTGTCTAAAACTCTATGTAAGTTAGGGCACTAAGGAGCTTTGGGCCTTCCTCTGCAGCGTGAATGCTATTGCATATCTTGTCTGAGGTATGTTTCCCTCGTCTAAAGGCGATGGAGGCTTTCCACGACTGAGCATTCCCCCTTTGTCATCTGCTCTCCTTCTCCCCTTGTGAGTAGCAAGAAAGTTTTGTCCTTTGCTCTCCCCAAGTGTTGCTCTCCATTTTCTTCCCCTTTAACCTTTCCTCTACCTTTTCTCTCTCAATTCACTTTCCTCCCCATACAGAGCTGTACGTACTAGCTGAATAGGGCAGCTTGTTGTTCCCTGAACTTGGGATTCCATCTCCAGCCATTGGTATCACAAAACATGGACCTGGGATTAGATGCCACCTCTGACATTTATTACTTGAGTGACTCTGAGTGACTCATTTCCCCTTGCTGGGTCTCAGTATTCCCTGTAAAATGAAGGGGTTGGAATAAATATTCTTTTAGCTCTAAATCTACAATTCTACAAATCTACCCCCAAGATCTGAAATGTACTTGCTCCTCATATCCAACATTCAGAATCTTATTTTCTTTTAGGTACACTCAGGTGTCCCCTCACCTGTGAACCCCACCCCCATCCCCACAGTAGTTAATACTCTCATCTTTCTCTAATTATATTTCATTTACATAACTGGATATATTCTGAATCCCCTCGGAGCCACCCTGGAAGGTAGTAATTGATTCATTTTTATCTCTTTCTTCAGCACCTTGTGGGTACTGAATATTATTTTAATCTAATCAAATTAAATTAAAAATAGTACCCATCTGGCCTAATTCCCTCAACTCCCCCTCATTGGCGAGTAAAATGTGGTTAATCACTTCTTCCCTTCAGATTCTAGGGGTAATCCTGAGAAGCTGAGATTCCTAGTGTAGATCACTCATGAGCCCCTATCTGGTAGGCTTCCCATTGATTATCAGGCAGAGTTAATCAGCTTCTAGAAGCAGTATTACCTAAGAAAGTATAATAAGGATAGTTGTCACAGATCACATTCTCCCCCACACACCCAGGGGAGGTATATTCTCCCTTTACACACAAGGTCCTTGAGAAGAGTTGACTTAGACTGAAAAAGCATAATTGTAAACATAGTTATAAACTTACAGCTCCTGGTTATTAGACGTCCTTTTCTCCCTTTGTGGACTCCTCAATAAGTTTTCCTTATGTATAGCTGTTTGCTGAACTCTGAAACTCAGTGCCTTGTACTGAAACCTTCTTTCCTCAGTTTTTCAACTCTATTCTTCATGTGTCTCCCACCTTCATGTAAATATGAACTTTTATTATTAGTAGTATAATTATAGCTTATGATGGCAGAGTTATAACAAGGGAAGGGACAGTATATGGGTCTATCCTTCAGGGCACTCACATTTTTTTGAATGTTCACTGTATATTTAGTCATAATATATGGCTAAATATATTACCAAGTAGAAGAGAAAGTACTAGAAATCACTATCTCTGCTCTGAATTATCTTGTAGACCAGGTGCCTTAACAGGAATATTATGAATCCCAAGAAAAAAAAACAAATCAAACATTTTTCTTTTAGTTTCATTTTCTAAATAAATTGAGATAAAAGTTTTATGGACTCCTCTATAAATAGTCTTTTATGAGAACCTGTATGAGGCTGAAAATAGCAGAAGATTTCAAGCTGGAATTCAAGACCAAACCTCTTTACTTTATATCTTCCTAGTTGCATGATCATGAAAAATTAACTTCTCAACTTGAAGTTCTCATTTACCTATTAATAAAATATAGATAGTGACACTTGAACTTACCCCCATGCAAGGTTGTTACAGGAAAAGTTATTTATACAAGTCAGCTACTGCCTGAGAGAGAGGTGGGGAACTCACAGAGCAGATTGAGATATACATTTGTAGACATGGCCAATGTATGGATTTGTTTTGCTTGATGGTGCTTATTTGTTAAAAGGTTGTGGGGTTTTTCTGTTTTTAATTGAGAGGATTTGGAGAAGTAAAGGGGACTAGTGGTAGTGGTACCTTTTTGGAAAAAAAAAGAAAAGAGGGTCATTTAGCTTTTTTTTTTTGAAATTCACAGAAGAACATAGAAGGAGATACAGACAAGAAGGACAGCTTTGACACTCTTTTTTTTTTTTGGTAAGAGAAGATGCTTATAACAGAGATATGTGATTTCAAGTACAGTTCTATTTTTCTGTTCTGTGTATATGGGAATGTTCACATTTATTGATGCATATCAAGATCATAATTACCAAAATTTTTAAATTAATTTATGAAAATTGAATAAAGTGCTTTATAATCCTTAAAGTATTCACAAAATGGATATTATCCTTCTTAAGTAAAAAAAATCATTATCTTTGAGGGAAGAGTATGGTATAGTACAGTGGTCTCTAAATAGGGGCCTTGGTCTGACTCCATGGAGCAGGTGATCAGCCCATCAGAGGATGGGAAGATTGAGTTCCATCTTAGTCTCCACTTCATAGCAATTGTGGGGCTTACCTTCCTAATTTTTTGTGAGAATCAACTGAGATAACATTTGTAGAGTGCTCTGTAAACCTTGAAGTTCTATAAGAAAATAAGGTATGGTGTTGGAGATTTAGACTAAGAAATAAAAATTCTCAGAAAAGCTGCCAACATGAAAGAATTACAAAGATCCTAACAGAAGCCTTCAGCAATTGATTTTAAATGAACTCCATGGTCATCGATACTAAGACCTCTCTGATATCCTTAATCTCTGAGTTGGAAAGGGCCCAAGACCTTCCTCCTAATAGCCAGACCATGATCCCCTCTATAACGTACCTAAAGAGTGGTCATCCATCTTTGGTGTCCATCACTTTCATGAGAAGGAATACACCATCTCGAAAGTTTGTCATAACTTTGTGGAGCTCTAATCATTAGGCAGATTTTCCTAATATCAAGACCAAAGTTTCCTCTTTGCAGCTTTGAATCTTGATTTCTAGTTCTTTCTCCTTGAACCTGGAAGAACCTTTAGGCCTTTCCCCCTCCTGGCTGCCTTCCTCCAGTTACTCTCCAATAATGTCTCCCTTAAAACATATCACTCAGAACTGAACATGATATTCTAAATGGTCTGACGAGGACAGAGTTCAATGGGATTCTGAGCTCTCTTGTCCTGGACAATGAGACTCAATGTGGCTTCATGTGACCCTGTTGGGGTAGACAGAATGGGTCCAATCCCTTTTCAGCTAGAGGTTCCCTTTCTACCTCAGCTGATCACCCTATACAGAGCCTGCCAGCCCTGCTCTGTATGTGCTGTTTAATGAGCCAGCCCTGCACTGCATTTGCTGTTCTCACTTCCTAAGAAAATCTCTCCAGAACCAACCTTCCTGATTGAGAACAAATGTTTGAGTTTCTGCCAGATTCCATTGATAGACAATTAACTCTGGAGAATAGAGGGGATCTTGGCAGATGAGAAGAACCAGGGATATTTGGATACACCTGGCACTGGCAAATTTGCCTCCCATCAGAGTCCTGAGAAGAAGATTGAAACTCATACAATTATCTTTGTAGGACAGGAATCCAAGGAGTATCCAATTTTCACATGGTTTTAGGGCTAAGGTACTCTTACTCAGTAGAGGGGATCCTCTGGACTCTATTATCCAAAGTTTCCTTTGATATGGAAAGCTTAAGAATTGTTAGAAGAATCTTGTTAGGGAGGAGAAGACAGGGTCAATGACATGAATGACCAGTGAGTTATAGAGCACTGTAGCTGGTTAGGCAAGCATAGTCTCATCCTCTAAATTTCAGTTCCAAAGTTATGAGTTTAAATTATGATCTGTTCTTTAGTGATTTAGAGGAATGAGCCATTAATGAGAGGTTGATTGTACTTCTGGAGTCATGGAAGATGAAAGCTTTGGCCTTATGGGGACTGAAACAGATGACTATTGCTATTCTGTCTTAATTAAAGGTGTTGTACTTTGAATTCTATGTCATTTAGTGTGGTGTGACATCAGCATACGTTGGTGGGGGTTCAGAGCTATCATTTGAACAGATGATGATCTAAATGATATTCTGAACCGAGGTTTAGTGAAGAGAGGTATTGGATATTATGAAAAATACCATATTGTCATAAGTATAGCACTAAGCTCATGACAACAACTGGTACTCCAACCCTTTCCAAAGCACTTTTATAGGCATTATACCATTTGACCCTCAAGATAGTCCTAGGAGGTAGAGAGCAGAGGAGTAAACTGATATTTAGAAAGATAATGGGACTTGGGGAAGATCATACAGGTCAGAGTCTGAATCTAAGCCTTTGGACTTAAAATTCACTGCCCATAATATCTATCTATCTATCTATCTATCTATCTATCTATCTATCTATCTATCATCTATCTATCTATCCATCTCTCTAGATTAAGAAAGAGATATTCTGGTATATATGTATATAGATAGATATGGATAGTGATACAGATGTATAAATAGAGGTAGATAGATAAATATAGATATATAGTGGTATAGATAGAGATATATAGAGTTAGAAACATGTATGTGCATATAAATATACAAAAGATGTGAATACATACAGAGACACATATATGTGTGTGTGTGTATATATACACTCATATGACATACTAGCACTGCTGTGACTCAGGGTCCTGAAGAAATACTCAACTATCAGTAACCTGGGACAGTACAATGGAATCACATAGTAAGGACATCCTCCAGGCTAGGAGAACAGTGTCCAAGAAAAACAGCTAATGAAGCAAGCCCCAAACAGGGCCAGCCTCAGCAGCGTAAATAAAAATGAGCTGAAAGAGGAAACCTTCCAAGACTGGGGAGAGAGCAGGGCCAGACACCAAATAGATTAAGCAGCCACAGGTCCCGAAAACACCAGCTTGTGATGGAACCCTGGCCCTGTGGTAAACAGAGGACTCAGCTTCTCTGGGGGGAGCCATGAGGAGAGAGGGAAGCATGGGACTTTTTCCATCCCAGAGAAGTGACATTTTAGAAAGGTTTCCATTCCAAGGTTATTAAAATAAAATATGTCAGGAGTCAACTTCAGTCATCTGGAAAATTCACATCTCGCCTGTGGAAATTCTTATGACTCCAGCTTTGCCAGGGAGTGAGGTATCAGCAAAAAGAAGCAATGGGGTGATGGTAAGAGTGTTGGTGTGAAGGCAGGAAGACAGGGTTCAAATCCAGGCTCTGGCATTTGCCGGCTGTGAGACCTTGTCCAAGTTGACTAACTTCTCAGAGGATGAATTTTCTCCTTCATCAAACAGGCCTAATGATGCTTTTGCTGGCTCCCTCACAGGGCTGGTACTCAGCAAACTGGAAAGCTCTGGGAGTGTTGGAGTTGTTCTCATAGGTAGAGTTCAAAGACCATAGAGAAGTCACTTTGCATTAATAAAACTTCTGTAATAAGACTTATGGACATACATCCATTAGGAAATAAAGGCCTTGGCTTTTACATTTAATTATAACAGTATAATATAATTACACATATTATTTTATATAGTATGTATAACAATATGTAATTAATAATTATATATAACAATATAATGTAATAATTGTATATAATATAATTATATAATAATAACTATATGTTGTCATAATTATATATACTAAACAATATATATACAACATAACAATATAATACAATAATAATTATAACAATATAATAAATTTATATTTAATTATAACACCAATAACTCACATTTTAATAATAGCATTTTACGGTTCTTTTATAAACTTGTCTCATTGGATATTTAAAACAAGTCTGGGAGGAAGGTGCTAATATTATTCCCATTTTACAGATGGGGAAACTGAGGCAGACAGTGGTTAAATGACTTGCCCAGGGTCCCAAAGTTGGGAAGTTTCTGAGGCAGGATTTGAACTCAGGTCTTCCTGACTCCAGTCTCTGTATTGACTTGAATATCACATTGAATACTGTTTCCCTCCCAGAGCTGCCAGAATAGTGTTGAGAGCTGGGAGGGACTTTAGAGGTCTTCCAAACCAGCCCCTTCATTGTAAGGAGGAGAAAACAGAGGAGAAGAGATTCCTTTAGAGGACGCAGGTGGTAAAGATCTGGTAGCCTTTGGTTAGTAGGTGAAGTGATGAATTTGGACTCAGAAAGAGATGAGTTCAAATCTTCCTTTCGACACATTCTTAGTGACTTAGTGTCACTTAGTCTCTTGGCACCTTGGCTTCCTCGTCTGTAAAATGAGATTGACGGTGCTGATAGCAAGAGGCATTGTTGTGTATTGGAGGGAGAGCCTGAGATCACAAAGATCTGGGTTTAAATTTTACCTTGATGACCTACTGTCAGTATGACCATAAATATTCATGTCCCAGGAAACTTTCCAAAATATCTCTAGTTCCTTTATCAAAGGTCCATTGAGCCCATGTGAGATAGTATTAAAAAAAAAAAAAAGCATTCAGTGAGCTTTAAAGCCCTGGAGAAGTGTCAGCCATTAGGACTGTTAGGATTTGAATCCAATTGCTGTGACTCTCAGTCCAAGAATCTTTCCATTATATCCCACTGCCCTGTTACAGAAGGAGAAATTGAGGCACAGAGATGAAAGTTTCTAGACTGCACACACAGCTAGTGGGTTGTGGAACGAGGATGCAAATGCATGTTCTGAATGCAAATCCATGACCCTCTTCTAGCCCCTCTGCCTTGCCTTGGGGATACCTCAATTTTCTAATGATGAGCCAGAACCTAGGTATTTTCCATCCAAAATCATTAAAATTAAAAAGAAAGCAGGAGTTAGTGCCTTTAACTCAGAAATTTTTCTGTAACACATTCTACTTCCTTGTCTTTTTTGCACAAGATAACATAAGAATCAGACATGGAGCTGTGGTCAGAAAGCTGACCTTGGACTCAGGAAGATTCAAACTCAAGACCTGCTTCTGACATATGCTGACTTTAAAGCCATGGTCAAGCCACAGCCTCTCAGTGCTTCAAGCAGCTAAGACTGTAAATTAAAACATAGTAGTTTATACAACCAAACTGGCTTTCTCTCTGGTATTCACATATCATACTCTATGTTCCATCTCCATGACTTTCTACTGGATATGCTAGCTTCTGACTGAAGCTTTTCCTGATCTATCCAACCACTCATGCCCTCCCTCTCAAAGTACTTTGTATTTAACTGTTCTTATTTGTTATTTATTTTAACATTCTTTTCCTTTTAAATTTCGAGTTCAGAATTCCCTCTTTCCCTTCTACCCTTCCCCTCCACTAAGAAGGCATGCAATATGATATTTATTTTACCTGTGAAATTAGGCAAAACATATTTCCATATTTTACAAAAATCAAGACAAAGAAAGTGAGAAAATTATACTTCAATTTGCACTCAGCATTCATCGTTCTCTCTCTGGAGGTGTACAGCATTTTTTCATTGTGAGTCCTTTGGAAATATGTTGGATTATTGTATGAATCAGAGCAGCCAATTCTTTCACAGTTGATTATCATTACAACATTACCGTTACTATGTACAGTGATCTCCCAATTCTTAATTTATTCTTCATCAGTTCATATAAGTCTCTCCAGGTTTTTCTGAACTCATCTTCTTCATTTCTTATAGCACAATAGTAACTCTTTCATGTTCACATGCCACAATTTACTCCACCGTTTCCCAGAGGATGAGCATTCCTTTGATTTCCAATTCTTTTCTATCACAAAAAGAGCTACTATAAATGTTTTTGGACATATTGGTCTTTTCCCTTTTTCTTTGATCTCTTTAAGATATAGACCTAGTAGTGGAATTGCTGGTTCAAGTAGTATTCACAGTTTTATAAGTCCTTGGGTCCTAGTTCTGAATTTTTCTACAGAATGATTGGACCAGTTCACTACTCCACCAAGAGTTCATCAATGTGCTTATTTTTCTTATACCCCCCAGCATTTGTCATTTATGATAGGTGTGAGGTGGTACCTCAGAGTTGTTTTAGTTTGCATTTCTCTAATCAATAATGATTTAGACCATTTTTTCTTATGACTTTAGATAGCCTTGATTTCTTCTTTTGAAAACTCCCTGTTCAGAGCCTTTGACCATTTATTGATTAGATACTATTATTTTTTTTTATAAATTTTACTCAGTTATATTTGAGAAATGAGGCCATTATCAATGAAACTTGCTATAAATTTTTTGATATTACTTTATTATGCCTAGTATCATTTAGCAAAAATGTAGTTTCCGCAAATACTTCTTTTAATTAGACCTATTTTGCTTTTGCTTGGTCTGAGATCATGTTTGCTATTCCTGCTTTTTAAAAGTTTTATTTCACCTGAAGCATATTAGATTCTGCTCCAGCCCTTTGTGTGTGTGTGTGTGTGTGTGTGTGTGTGTGCATGCAAGTGTGTGTCTTTCTGTTTCAAGTGTGTCTCTTTTAAACAATATATTGTTGGATTATGGTTTCTAATTCATTCTGATATCCACTTCCATTTTATGAGTGAGTTCATCCCATTCACATTCACAGTTACAATTACTGTGTATTTTCTTCCACCTCATCTTCTTCTGTTTCTTTTTCTTCTCTCTCTCTCTCTTTTATCCTGTTCCTCCTCAAAAGTAAGTCTTGCTTTTAATCTGCCCCTGCTTTTAAACTTCCCCCACCTTCCTGTCATCCCCATTCCCTTGCATTTCTCAATTAAGTTATATTTCTATACATGACTAAGGGTGTGTGTGTGCACGTGTGTGTGTGTGTGTGTGTGTGTGTATTCTTCCCTCTTTGAATCAATTCCAATGAAAGTAAAGTTTAAGCATTTCCCACCACCCTCTCCTATTATAAAAATTCTTCCTTGTGCCCCTTTTATGTGAGAAAATTTCTCCCACTTTACCTCTCTCTTCTCTTTTTACAGTACATCCTTCTTTCTCACCCTTTCATTTTTTTGAAGATCATTCCAACATAATCAACTCACCTCCATGCCTTCTTATCTATGTAACCTCCTTTTAACTGCCCTAATAATGATAAAGTCTTAGGAGTTACATGTATCATCTTTCCATATAGGACTATAATGAGTTTCATATTAAATCGGTGATTTCTCTTCCATGTTTACCTAGTTATGGTTCTCTTGAGTCTTGTGTTTGAATGCCAAAATTTCCATTTAGCTCCAGTCTTTTTTTCAAGAATAATTGAAAGTCCTCTATTTCATTAAACATCCATTCCCCTCCCCCCCCCAACCTCAATGATTCCTCTGTTTTTCTGGGTAGGCAATTCTTGGTTGTAATCCTAGTTCCTTTGCCTTCTAGAATATCATTTGAAGTCCTCTGGTCCTTTAACGTAGAAGCTGTTAAATCTTGTGTGATCCTGATTGTGGTTCCACATTTGAATAGTTTCTTTCTGGCTGCTTGAAGTATTGTCTCTTTTACCTGAGAGGTCCAAAATTTGGCTGTAATATTCCTGGGGACTTTTTATTTTGGGATCTTTTTCAGGAGGCAATTTGTGGATTCTTTCCATTTCTATTTTATCCTTTGGATCTAAGATATCAGGGCAGCATTTTTAAAAATAATTTCTTGAAATATGATGCCTAGTTCTTTCTTTGATTATGACTTCCAGGTATTCCAATAATTCTTAAATTATCTATCCTTGATTTTTTTCCAGGTCAGTTGTTTTCCCAATGAGATACTTCACATTTTCTTCTATTTTATTTATTGTTCTTACTTTGTTTTATGTTCTTTGATGTCTTATGGAATTATTAGCGTCTACTTGCCCAATTCTTATATTTAAGGAATTATTTTCTTTAATTAGCTTTTATACTTCTCCCATCCCCCAAATATGGCCAATTCTGCTTTTAAAGGAATTCTTTTTGTCAGTGAATTATTGTGTTATTGCTTTGCTTTGTTTTGTTTTTTAACCATTAGGTCAATTCAATTTTTAAGGTATTATTTTCTTCAGTATTTTTTGTTCCTCTTTCACCAAACTATTAATTTTCTTTCCATAATTTTCCTGCATCATTCTCATTTTTTTTTCCTAATTTTTCTTCTACCACTATTAACTCGTTAATGCTTCTAGGAATTCTTCTTGGTCTAGGTTCCAATTAGCATTTTTTTGAGGCATTGTTTGTAGTTGTTTTCATATTGCTATCTTCTTCTGACTTTGTATCTGTCTCCCCTGACACCACAAGAGTTTTTAATGATCAAGTTCTGCCTCATTGCTGTTGCTCATTTTTCCAGCCTTTTTCTTGATTGTGATCTTTATGTTAAAGTTGAGCTCTGCTCACCTAGGGGTGGGGAGACACTGTTCAGAGCTTCAGACTTTTTTGTATTGCTGTTTTCAGAGCTAGATCTGGAGGTCCACAAGATTTTTAGTGCTTCCAAGGTTGTATGATCCAGGGAAAGGTGAGGTCACTGCTCCCTTGGTCTACACTCTTGTCTTTATCCAGGAAGGTCCCTACAATGCTGCAACTGCAAGCATTAGTGCTCCTTTTTGCCTTGAAACTGTGTGACTGACCCCCAGAAGTACTTTCTACTCTGGAACTACAGACCAGAACTATATATGGTCAATAGAACTGCCAATCAGCACAAGCTGTAGCCAAGTGCCAGCAAAGGGTCCCCTCTTATCTCTTTTTGCCCAGTTGTCCCACCCCCTCACTGCCTCTAGGCTAAGAGCTCCCCAAATCCAAAGCTGCTGATACTGCTGTTGCTTTCCCCATGCACACCCTGGAAAGGCTTCTTCCCTGGTGTCACGGACTTCTGCAGACCTCCTAAATTTTCCTAGGCTGGAAAAATGTCTCATCCTGATCTTTTGTTGATTCTACTGCTCCAAAATTTGATCTGAGGCCTTATTTTAAAGTTATTTGAAGGGGTGAACGTTGGGAAAGCTCAACTGGATGGCTGTTCCTAATCCACCATCTTGGCCCTACCTACTTAACTCTTTTTAGTGTATGTATGTATGCATATATGTATATGTGTGTACATATACATATATGTGTATAATATTATATATAATATTTACTTACATAAATAAACCTAAATGTAATATTAATTCTTTTATATTGCATTTGCTTAAGGATGACCTTTTAGGATTCCCTATTAGGATGTCAGCTCTTTGAGAAAAGGAATTGTTTCATTCCTTGCATACACAGTGTACAGCACAATGGCTGGTGCATTGTAGGTGCTTAATAAATGTGTGTCAATCATGCAACAAGAATTTATTAAGCATTCACTGTATATCAGGCATGGCAGCTAGATGGCACAGTACATAGATTGCTGACCTAGAGTCAGAAAGACCTGAGTTGAAAGTTGAACTCAAATACTAGCTACGTAACCCTGGATAAGTCATTTAACCCTGTTTGCCTTAGTTTCCTCATCCATAAAATGAGTGGGAGAAGGAAATGACAAACCGCTCTAGTATCTTTGCAAAGAAAAATCCAGATGGGGTCAGGAAGAGTCAGACACAACTTAAAACAACTGAACAACAATGTCAGACAAGATACTAAATGCTGCAGACACGAGGAAAGGTGTCCTTCAAGGAGGTCTCATTCTAATAGAAGAAGAATACTGGTAAACAACCAGGTTCATACTTTTGACTATCCTTCCAGTAATTTTTAAAATTGTTCTTTATTTCTCTAATAGTTTGTAGTGGAAGCTATACAGGAATGGAGTGTGCTTTAGTGGATTGATCCCCATAGAAGGATTTCACAATTACTTTCAGCAGTAACAACAATAACTTTAATTATTAACAATAATTAGTAGTAATAGTAAGCACTTTAATCTAACTATTATCTAATGAGATCTTCACAACAACCCTGGGAGGTAGGTGCTGTTACTACCTCCATTTTATAGATGAGATAATTGAGGCAGACAGAATGATTTGTCCAGTCACACAGCTGGGGTGGCCAATCCGAGGCTACATTTGAATTCAAGTCTTCCCGACTCATGATCCAGAGTTCCAACCACTGAGCCACCTGGCTACCTCAGGAGTGTCTCAGGAATAAGATTTTCTATTATTCCTTCCTGGGTTTTGTTATTGCTGTGCAGAAATGTTTCTTGGGTGTTGGTGATTATTTTGTAGCCTGATATTTCACTGAAGCTACTACATGGATTAGCTTTTGTCCCTAATTTCCTAGGTTTTCTAAGTAAATCATATTATCACAAACAGGTATGCTTGCTTCTTTGTCTAACTTTATGCCTTTAATTTCTTTCTTTTTCATTGCTAAGATTTTGAGAACTAAGATAAGGGCATGGGGAAAAGAAAACATCTTTTTTTATCTCTGTACTTATTGTAAAACCTTCTAGTGTTTGTTTCTCTGTTGTAGGTTATACCAAATTTGGCTTTTATATACCTTTTAATCATATCAACTAAATGTCTTTCAGTGCCTGTTTTGTACTTTGTCAAAAGCTTTATTTCATCAATTGATAAAATTATATATTAAGCATTTTAAAAGAATATGACCAATTCTGTTAATTATTTCACTAATGTTGAACCAGCCTTTGATCTCTGGTATGGCTCCAATTTGATAATGTTGGATTATATGTTTGATAAATTGGGGTAGTTTTGCCAGAATTTTATTTTAAAATTTCAAAGCAATATTTCTTAATGATACTGACATATAGTTCTCATTCTTTGTTTTATCTTTCCCTGGTTTAGGTCTTTGGACTGTATTTCTCTCATAAAAAGGGTTTAGTACATTTTCTAGAAGTATAGTAATTCATTTTAGTTTTTTAAGCATTAGATAGAATTCTCCTGTAAATGCATCTGGCCCAGATCTCCATCCCCTCCCCACCCTAACCACCCCTGCTGAAATTTATAGAAAGTTCAATTTCTTTCCAAAAGTGTTTATGTCAGATCTCTATCTGGTAATTGGTTAATTAGGTCTTTCATAGGTTTTTTTTGGTCGATAATGCTCTATTTCTTTTGAATTCTCACAAGCATTTTCTTGGCATATAAATGTATTCAGTAAAAAGTGTGGAAATTATTTTTATTTCTTCTCTGCTGTCATTTCATCTTGTCCATTTTCAATCTGTTAATTTGATTTTCTTCCCTTTTTTAAAAAAATCAGATTGGCCAAAGTTTTCTAAATTGTGTTAATCTTTTCAGTGAGCCATTCTGTCATACGTTTGGTCTTCCATTTCGGTTCCCTTCTTTAATTCCAAGAGTTACTTATCTTTTCTTTGGGAATTCATTTTATTCTTCATGCTCCCAGAAGGCAAAAGGCAGAATTTACAAGGAAGCAAATTTCAACGTTATGGTTTCTTGAGGTTTATGTCAGTTGGTGGCACAAGGGTAGAGGGTTGAGGAGACTTGAGTTCAAATCCAACTTCAAACACTTCCTAATTCTGCAATGTTGGGCAAGTTATTTAACCTCTCTGTTTGCTTCAGTTTCCTCAACTGTAAAATGGGTATAACAACATCTTTTGTGAGAGAATATCTGTAAAGCACTTAGAACAGTACCTAGGACATAGTAGGTGCTATATAAATGCTTATTCTCCCCATGCCCCTTCCCTCAATGGGAAATGAGTCTGATTCCTAGCCTAGGGGTTCCCTGCTTAGCTCAATCCTCATCCACATAAAATTGTCTTCTTCTAGCTGTTAACAAATTATTTGGCCCCAAATAACAGAGATAGCAAAATAATGTAATTAGTAAAAGCATAGAAAAGTTAGCAGTGAGCAGTACTCAACCTCTAGTGTGAAACTCAATTTCTCTGCATGAGTGGTCAGAAAGGGACCCAAGAAGATCATTGACTTATCATGAAACTCCCTTCTCCCAGTCCAATAAAAGGGACAGATTATCTCATACACTCTGTGCACTTTCTAAAGAAGTTGGTTGCTACTATAGGAATGTCATCCAGAAGATGCCCACCTTGGGTAGAAGATAAGAAGGAGCTTAGGAGGTGACCGATTCCTATTCACAGACCACTTTGCCTCTAGCTGTGTGTCCCTAGGAGTATTTACCAAGTCTCAGTTTCTTCATCTGTAAAATAAGAAAGTTGGGCCAGTTGGCCCCAGAGAGCTTTGGAATTCTAGAGCTATGATCCTCTGACCTCTCTGGACATCAGTTTCCTCATCTGGAAAAAGCTGAAGTTCAACTGGATGACTCATTGCCTCATTCTAATTCTCATGATCTTTTAAGACTCTGAAGGGCAGTCTTGAAGGAGAATAAGAAGTTGAAGGGAAAAAAAAAAGCAGTTGTCACAGAGACAGAAAGGAGAATCTAGAAGAGAAGGGAGGGTGTTTGCTATCTGATGTGCTTAAAAAAAAATCAGTCTAAGAGCTGAAGATCCTTGCTATAATCTGGATTTCATAAACCCCAACAGTTGGAGGGAGAGAAGTGCCTCTGAGTGACTGTCCTATGTCAGCAGTGTGGGGCCCTGGGTCATTGCCTCTCTTTGACATACCCCAGGAGTGGCCTGGGAGAGCCAAGATGGCTCATCACAAAGAACCTGTCTACAGACAGTCCTGGCCGATGGGCCCAGGCTGAGCCTGGGGAAAAAGGCAACCTCAGGGAGAAAACAACTGATGGGGAAAGCAGGCAAGGCCAGCCTCCCGAGCTCAGGGGCTTCTCTAACAAACCACCTCCTCCTCCTCCAGATGATTTTAATAATCCCCGGCACATGTGCTATGACCCCTTGATGCAGTACAATATGTGTAACCAAATAAAAGATCTTTCCAAATTCGGAGATTTACTGTTTGTGATGGGAAAAGGCCAACCAAGTGATGTCATCTATATTCCAAATCTGAGCAGCTGCCAAGCAAGGGGATGTTTTGCTGGATAGAGTGATCTTTTTCTCCCTGATTCTTCTTTCCTTTATGAAACAATATAAAGGCTTTGGCATGGCTGGTGCTTTTTTAAAAAAACTTTACGTAAATAAGACAGTTGATTTAATAAGCTTACAAATAGGAAATCCAAGTTTTAATTTGACACCTGAGAGTCTGGTGAACCATATGACAGTGGTCACATGATTGAATTTGTCCAGTAAAAAGGCTAAAATGTCAAAGATTTTGTTGAACCAGTCAAGAACTATGGGAGATTTTCTGTTCTTAAACAGGGCAACTCAAAAGAAGAAACAAAGGACTGGACCTGGGGACTTGGAAGAGTTTTGAAAAACGGGTCTGTGTCACATACACACTCCACCTCCCTTGGGATTATTGCTCTAAAATCTTATGGTTATAGGCTCTCTGCTGAGCAGTAGGGGTAAAGAGAAGGCAAAAACGGTCCCCTGGCCTTAAGAAGCTCATAGTCTAATGAGGAATACAATATTCCATCTTTCTATCTATCTATCTATCTATCTATCTATCTATCTATCTATCTATCTATCTATCTATCTATCTGTCTGTCTGTCTGTCTACCTATCTATAGATACATACATACATGCATATGTATGTATGAATATATTCTTCATAAATAAAATGTACATATGCACATATGTAACCATATACTATATATCATATACTCTGTATATATGTGTATGTATATACACATACATATACATATATGTAATGGGAGGTAAAAAACAAATGTTCCTTGTAGGAACCTCATTTTCATGCTTAGAAGAGATTTCTATACAGATATATGTGCCTATGCATACATGTACATACATACATGTATGTGTATATATGTGTATATATATTATATATAATATATTATCCATCTATACTGATTAAATGAAGGGTAATCTTAATCTAATTGGGGGAGGTGTTTGCAGCTGGAAGGAGTGGGGAAAATCGACCTTTCCAAACTTAGTCCATACTCCTCTCCTTCCCACACACTCTGGTCCTGGACAGGTGACCTGATGGCTGAAATGGCCTCGCACCCACCGTGCCTATACAGAGGTCTGTACAGAGCTGCTGGCACTTTGTCTCCCCCAGTCTGTGGACTCCTTGAAATCACGGATTGTCTGTTACCTCTCTTGCTATCTGATTAGTCCAATTCCCAGGCACATATTGCTTACTGTTTACATGTTTGCTGACTTGACCACTCCCAATATAAAGGGTGGGGGGCATGGATTATGCCACCTTACTCAAAAGCAGTAACTACCTTGTTAGGAGAGATCACTTCTTAATGGGTTTAGTCAATCAGAACTAGATATGAACAAGGTCTGGACACCTGGATTAAAGACATTTCAATTTGGTACAACAGAGAGTTTGTTCTGACATTGTGTGAAGGATTTGATCACATCCTGAGAAAATTATATATATTTTAAAAAAGACAAAAAAACCCAGAAGCTCACTTGGAATCAGAAAGATTTTGAGGGTCTGATCATGGAGAGATGGGAGTGTGACTGAAAAGCTGAGCTGGAAAGACTGGGCAGCTCCAGAACCAGAAGAGAGAAGACAACCAGGAGAATCTGGGGCATGGAGCTGAAGGGGAAGACAGCAGGCTTAGTCCCCCTGTACTCACCTTCTCAAAGACGGAGGGAATTTCCAAGAAAGGCTCCTTTTCCTGACTTCCTCTCCGGTCCTTCCCCTTTCTCAGAATAGTGTTTGTCAATGCCTAGAATAAAATACACAGGATTACAAAAGAAACCAAATATATTGAAATTCAGCTATCACAATTACAATAATAAACAAGTTTAAGGACCCTAGGTTCAGAATCCTTGCCTAATGAATCAATAAGAACGATAATAGCATTGTCACTTCCCATTGCACAAAACATGGTGGTCAAAGGTGGCTGGCAAAGGCTTAGGCCAGGGACTGAAGGTTTCCACATCTATTGGGGAGGCAGAGAAATAAATAGTCAAGAATTGCCCAGGGCCAACCAGGATACAGAGCAGATACACGAAGATTCCGAGCTTTGTTTTTGCATTGAAGTACAGCAGTGGGTGTGTTGCTATTTTCATAAACTATACTTAATTCTGGGTGGAAGGCTATCCCTCTCTCCTCCTGGCCAAATGCCTGTGTTACCTGATCAGGGCAAGGATGTGTGAGTGGGTGGGTGTGCTTGGGGTGGTGGGGTGGGGTGTGTGTACAGTATGAATGCTAAGAAGTTTCCTAGAGTTGAATAATCAGGATAAATCTGGTTCTGTGGGCCTGGTCTGGGATGGCTTTTTTAAAAATTCACTCGATGTTCAGTACATATCTTTCCCCCGTTTCTGGGGGGCTAGGAAGAAAGGGCTGGATTGGCATGTGCAGTGTTTCCAAATGCTTTGTTCCCTGTATTTATTTACCAGCCCGAATTATGTAACTCAACTGTGGATGTCATGGCTGAAGGCAACTGGTGGAAATACTTCGAAAGCTGTTTATTTTATGGTACCTGGCCTGTTACCATCTGATGTCCTTCCTAGGTGGTTAAGCAAGGGTGGCTCTGAGAGGGGTGCTCACAGTTAACCCGGCAGCACCAATAACTAGTGCTAACACTTTCTTTTGGAATTATGCTAGAGACTGAAAGCCAAAAATTGTTTGGAACCCAGAGCTTAGGAATCCAGAAGGAAGGAAGTGATCCAGAGGGGATACCTGCTTCTGGTCTAGGTGACCTCAGCCACATGGCTTCCCAAAACTTTCTGGAGGCTGTAAGCGGGAAATAGTTTTTAGGGAGAAGAAATTGTGTTCTAGGTGGAGCCAGTCAGGCCCAGGGGATGGAATCCAGAACTTGGCCATCCGGAGATCTCATTTCCAGTACTGGTTTTGAGACTCACTAGCTGGGCAACCTAGGACAGGATGCTTAGATTTTTCATCTTTAAAATGAATATGGTAATAACAACTCTGTAGGTATTGTGGGAGTCAGTGTGAAACAGTGGAGAAGACAGGGCCAAAAGGCTCTGGGTTCAAATCCCACTTTGCACTTACTACCTGTATGTCTGATCTAGGCTAAGAGGTTTAGTCACTCTGGGCTCAGCTCCCTCATTTGTAAAATGAGGGAGTTGGGGGCAGGTGACCCCTATGTTTCCTTCAAGCTCCAAATTTATGATTCAGCAATTCTATGACTTCTATCAGAGGGTTATGAAAACAAATTCTTTGTCAATTTTAATGTAGTTATATTTCTAGGCTAAACATGAGGAAGACAGGCACTCAAATCCCTCTTTTGGTAGAGTTCAGATCCTGCATTTGTATTCAGAAAGCTCTTAGTTCAATTGTCACTCTTCCTCTCACTGACATTATGACTTTGAAGCAAGTGAACCTCTCGGAGCCTCAGTTTCCCTATCTGTAAATTCTTTCTGTGGCACCATTTTTGTTTTAGATGGCTACTTTACAGGTGGTCCCCATGTTAGGAGACTCCAGTGAGGTGGTACATGCTTTGTTGCTGCTAATTCAACAATGTGTGAGGCAGGGCCTTGTGGGGCTCAGCCCTCAGGAGAACTTCCAAGTTCCTTAGAAATCTAACAAAGGATCGTGGCAGTGAGAAAGGGAACCGAATTCTAGCCAGATTGTGCAATAATTCCTCTTATTATGACTTAAATGCATCCTGTATGGGTAAGGTCAGAGCCATGGTCAGACAGCTTTACCTCCATCTTGATTTAGCCAATAGGACTCTTTCAAGTTTATGTGGAAGAAGGCATGTTTGTAAACTTGAGGCAGCAGAGAGGATGTTGGATTGGAAATGGAAGACCTGGGTTTGAAATAAAGCTTTGGCAGGCAGTCAAATTTTTCTTTTTTTTTTCATCGAACTCCCAGAACTTAGCCCAGGGCCTGGTACACAGTAGGTACTTAACAAATGCTTTATTGATTGATTGATCTATAAAATGAAGGGATTGGACGAATTCAATTATCTTTAGAGCCCCTTCTGACCCTAAATCCTTTGGACTGAACGAGCAAATTGGTTTACTTTCCCCTTCTGGGCCTGGGTTCATTCATTTATAAAAACTGCAAGATGTGACCAAATACATCAAAGGTTCATTGAGTTCGAACAGGAAGTCACCATAGGCACCATCTGACCCAACCCCTCATCTTATAGAGGGAGGCCCAGACCAAGTGATTTGTCCAAAGCAACACAGGGAGGACGTGTCAGAAATTGGATTTGATCCCACATTTCTGACTTACCAATCATGGCTATTTTCTCTGTATCACATGGTTCAAATTCCCCTGCATACACTCTGATTCCCCCCCCTCTCCCCCATAGAAATCCAACTTTGTCATTATGTTGGCAAGAAAGGATTGTATGCCCACATAGGACAACCCCCCTAGCTAGTGGGATAATGGAATTTTCCTTGGCAACCAGCCATGGCTGGGAGCTTAACTAATTATTTCTTCCCTCAAGCCAGGAATTAGTACCTTGGTATAAAAGGATATGGACCCTTGGACAGACTTTCTGGGAGGCACTCACGGAAAGCCCAACCCTTTCAGGGCTCCTTCTGGTTGCCATGGACACAGTATCACCAAAGTGCAAGCTTCAGGTCCTGCTCTCCCTGTGAATTTTATGCCATTTGGCAAAGCTACTATGACCAAATAGATGTGGCATGTTCTCCTTGCAGCTGTCAAATAGATTCAATTAACTTGGGAAATAAGCATTTAAGCAACTGGGCAAAACAGGCAATCTGCTTATTGACCAAACTGAGCATGTCCTATGTCCTCTCTATGATTTGATTCATTTTATTTCATGGAACATTTATTAAACACCTGCCACCAAATGAGCTAATATTTGCAAAAAGTGCTTAGCATAGTGTTTGTCACATAGTAGGTGCTATAAATGCTTAACCCCAAATCACTCTTGCTCTCCCTGATTGACCAACAATATTTCCCAGACTAGGCCCTGCTTGGTCATTTTTTGGGCCCTGATTGGCTCAGAATGAATGTAAATAGCAATTGTTTCTGTTTTGACCAGAAACCTTGAGTCTTTCCCTCTCATTTAATTTTTTTTATTTTAATTTAATTAATTTATTTTTGGGGAAGAGGTAAAGAGATCATTTTCTGCCTCATTTCTCATTAATCACTGAATAGGCACTGCCTCAGTCAAAATGAGACTTGTTGAAGACCTTAGCTTGAAAAGGCCAAGACCCCCCAGTGCATCCTGGGCCATCTTAAGTCATCCTGATCTATACCTGGCCACTGGACCCAGATGGCTCCAGAGGAGAAAGTGAGGCTGGTGACTTTGCACAGTCCTGCCTCACTTAAATCTAATTTACTTGCATGTCCCCTCCCTGATGTCACGGTCCTCTTCGAGAAAGAATGGTGAATTGCAGGAGCAATTTCCTGTATGAGGCACTGGGGATGGACACAGAGACCAAAAAAATTCCCTGCTTTCAAGGGGTTTATATGCTGACAGGAAGGATACACAGATATGCAGGTAAGTAAATAGAAAGCACAATTTTCAGTACTCAAAGTTATAAAAGTCATTTTAAGAAGGAGAAAGCCCTAAAAGAACAAAGATGAAGAAAGACATTGTGGAAAAAGTAGCACCTGAACTGTGCTTTGAAAGTAGTCAGGAACTCTAAGAAGCGAAAGTCTCATGTGTTCCAGATACAGGGTATCTGAGAAGAGGTCTGTAGGTTTTACTAGATTGCCAGAGGGATTCAGGACATTAAAAACTTTGGACCCTAAACACAACCTTCAAGGAGGAAAACTCCTAAGCATCCTCCCCTTTCTTCTCCCTCCATCTACTAGCAGATTAAATCATCTTCTCCTTGACATGCAACTCTCAATGTACAACTTTGGCCTCTGTTCTCTGCAAACTTTCATACCATGCAGTGAAACTGTTGACTGAATGAATGCAGGCTGTTTTTCTTGCAGCTGTCAAAGAGATTAAAAGAATATGGAGAACTAAGCATTTCAGCAACGGAGAAATATGAAGACAATGTGTTTGTTGACCAAACCAAGCACCCACTTTGTCCTCAGTTCAACTCTCAGGACTCAACCACTCAAATGGATTGGTGATCTCATCAATGTGGGCATGTCATCCACAAACGGGAGCAGCTGGAGATCCTCAGCGTCCATGGGCAATCTATCTTCAGCCTTTGCTCTATATGAAGTCTCCTCCCTGACTTGGTAAGCAGTCAGCATGTCATGAGTGACATTAACAATTACCCACCCAGCTTCCCTCTGCTAGAATATCTTTCAAATTATCTTGTATAATTTTCACAAATGCATTAGAGATGACTCGTTGAAAGAGAGCCTTTCAAGGTGGTGTTTTGCTCATCTGAGTTTCTTAGTCAGCAGCAAACACAAGTGGAATCTTGTATTCTCTCTGTCTTCCAGTCAATTGTGTGATTGTAAAGATGTTGGGCCTATGGAAGAATATGAGTCATAAAAGCTTGCCTGTCCCCTTTTAATACAACCATCAATGGTATCTTCCATGCCTGTGCACATTACTCTCTTGAATATTTGTCTAGCCATAGAAAAGAGAAGCAGCATGGAGAAGAGGAGAAAAAACCAGCCTTGGAGCCAGGAAGACTTGGGTTCAGGTTCTGCCTCTGACATATTCTGGTGGTGTGATCCTGGATCAGTCAATTGACTTGTTATTACTGTAGGCAACTCTTTAAGACTATATGTTATAAAGAAGGTTCTGGCTGCTTTGGGAAAAAAAAGGAGTTTTCTTACCTGGGAGTTCCCTGTACCAAGCAAATGGAAGTGGGATTTTGCATTCTCCACATCTTTCACTTTTGTGATTGTTGAATGGTGGTGTATCCCTACGGAGGAGAAAATAGACATATGGGTCATCTGTCATTAACATTCTCTTAGAAGTCATCTTCAGGAATTAATGAGGCCCAAGATTTTTTTTCCATCTCTTTAAAATCTTTCTTTTTGTCTAGTACTTTAAGAATCAGCCCTTCATTGCCCTCAAGATTGGGCCATCTTTGAGCAGCCGATCTCTTCAGGATATATTTGGAAGATCATTTTCCCATTTATGTCCTCTTTTCTCCTTTGTTCCTATGAATACCAGGCGTTGTGATGTTAGATTTCCAATGGGACAGCCCCACTATCCTTAATGGTGAAAAGAGTATGTCATAAAAATCGCTGGAAAGCATTTCCATCTTGCATCTCTTTGGTCTCATTTCTTCTTCATCCTTAGACATTCTCCACATGGTTTTACTTAGGCCTCTCACCAAACTTACCTTCAACTCATGGCTTCCTCCACTGTTTTTCTCTGTTAATGTGGCAGTATGCTCATAATTGTCCCCCATGCTTGTCTGTCAGATCTCACAAATGAAATTAAATTCTGAACAGGTATTCCCTGGGTACCTATTTCCTAACTAAGGTGGTTTTAAGCTCTTTTTGTCTCCTTATGGCAATTGATTTACCTTAGTTAAACATTTGTATGGAACTGGATTCCTTTCCCCCATACATTTCCCATTATTGTGCAACAACTTCTTTTTGCAAATAGACTAAGTTGGGATTGTGTTAAGTATTCCCTAGATCTTCTATTTCTGTTTTTTTAAAGAATTATTTTTCTAACTTTGAATTCATTTTGATTTTTTTTCCCCTGACAAGTCAGCAGTCTAATCATACAAATTCTCTCATCAGTAATGAACTATTTTGTTGTTGCTTAGTTGTTTCAGTCATGTTTAACTCTTTGTGACCCCCATTTGGTGTTTTCTTGGCAGAGGTACTGAAGGGATTTGACATTTCCTTCTCCAGCTCATTTTACAGATGAGGAAACTAAGGCAAACAGGGTTAAGTGACTTGCCCAGAGTGACACAGCTAAGTGTTTGAGGCTAGATTTGAAGTCAGGAAGATGAATCTTCCTGACTCCGTGCCTGATAGTCCATCCACTGAACTACCCAGCTATAGAAAATGAGTCATTTTCCAACTGCTAAAATATACTTGAATTCTTCTTCCTTCTCTTTCTCTTCCTCTTTTTCCTTCTCTTCCTCCTGATTTTTCTCTTTCTTCTCCATTTATAGCCAAGCGGCACAATGGATCCAGAGCTGGGCCTGAAGTCACTGAATCCTGAATTCAAATCAGATCTCAGACATTTGCAATTGTATGACCTTAAACAAGTCACTTAACCTCTGTCTGTCTGTAAAAGAGACAATAGCACCTACTTCCTCGGATTGTTGTAAGGGTAAAATGAGATGATCTTTGTAAAATACTATGGAAACTTTAAAATATTATAAATTCTAGCTGCATTGCTTTGGAGAACTTTTCTGGAGGGAAGTTTTCATGTTGTATAGGCAGAAAGCTTCTGTGAAATCGACAAGTCCTTGACCACACTCATTCCATGCTGCTAAACAGTATTTTCTAACTTATTTTTCACTGTCCTCATGCATGCCTACCTTTGCATCGAAGTCCATGAATATCCAAGTGCATCTGGATTTCATTTGGAGGGTCTTACTGAGTTCTTCATGGAATTTCCTTGTCTCGGCATCCCTTGCAACAAGTGTAGACACTTTGGGTGCTTGATAAAGCTTTCACTTCATGGGGGCATTTGTTCACCTTATTTCTCACTTTCCAAGTAATTATTTGCAAAAAGACCTTCATGAAAATAGTTGGATCTCAAGAAAAGAAACTGCCAACACCTTTATTGGCCCCTTCAGGGGATTCAGCAATCCTTTCCCCATTTATTTGTAATGACTTTCTTCTGGATTCCCTCACAGAGAAAATGTCCCTATTGATAGGATTCGATTTTTCCAGAAAACTTTCCATTCATTCATCACAGGAACCAAACTCTCCCATTTAGTATCAACAATTAACTTAATAATAGTTAGAACTTAGGTAACACATTACAATTTTTTATTTTATTTGATCCTCACAACAACCTTGTGAAGTAGGTGCTGTTATCATCTCCAATTTACAGAGGAGGAAACTGAGGTAGAGAGGCAGTGGCTATGTGACTTACCCAGGATCACACAGCTAGGATGTGTCTGAGCCATGATTTGGACTTAGGTCTTCCAATTCCTCTCATTTGGAAAACTCCCACCCAATGCCCTCACTGTTCCCAAAGTGACCCTTGGAAAATAAAAAGCTAAGCCATATAAAATAAGTCATGCCTCCTTCCAGAAGAAAAACATTTTTGTTGGTTTGTTTGCTTTTCCCCCAGAGGGTGGCATTTCTCTTGGGAAGTTCTGGGACAGCCACCAGGTAAATCAGTCTGGAACATCAGGTTGAATGTCCACTTCAGTTTAGCCCAGTCCAATTCAATAAGTGGTTGTTAAGCCCCTACTATGTGCTAAGCACTATGCTAGGCAGTGGGGATGCAAAGATGAACAGAAAAAACTGCCCTCAGAGACTTCACATTCTCCTTTATGTGGCTTCTTGTTGTATAAAGAAAAACAAATATCAGATTTTTAACTCAAAAGTTCTTCTTGTAGGGGAGGAAATGAACACTACAAAGCTACAAAAGCCCTGGGATATTATCCTGTATTGAATCTTGAAGTTGCTAGAAGACCTCACTTCAAATTCTTCCTCAGACATTAGGTGTGTGACTCTGGACAATTCTCTTAATTTCTGCGTGCCTCAGTTTATTGATATGTAAAGTAAGAGGATTGAACTTGATCCTCCAAGGTCTTCTCTTTTTTTAAAAAAAATTAATTTATTTAACTTTTAACATTCATTTTCGCAAAATTTTGGGTTCCAAATTTTCTCCCCATTTGTCCCCTCCCCCCACCCCAGAACACTGAGCATTCTAATTGCCCCTATCACCAATCTGTCCTCTCTTCTATCATCCCTCCCTTCCCTTGTCCCCATCTTCTCTTTTGTCCTGTAGGGCCAGGTAACTTTCTATACCCCATTGCCTGTATTTCTTATTTCCTAGTTGTATGCAAGAACAATACTCAACAGTTGTTCCTAAAACTTTGAGTTCCAACTTCTCTTCATTCCTCCCTCTGTACCCATTCCCTTTGGAAGGCAAGCAATTCAATATAGGCCATATCTGTGTAGTTTGGCAAATGACTTCCATAATAGTCGTGTGGTGTAAGACCAACTATATTTCCCTCCATCCTATCCTGCCCCCCATTACTTCTATTCTCTCTTTTGATCCTGTCCCTCCCCAAGAGTGTTGACTTCAAATTGCTCACTGTTCCCATTGCCCTCCCTTCCATCATCCCCCCAACCCTGCTTTACCCCTTCTCCCCCACTTTCCTGTATTGTAAGATAGATTTTCATACCAAAATGAGTGTGCATTTTATTCCTTCCTTTAGTGGAATGTGATGAGAGTGAACTTCATGTTTTTCTCTCACCTCCCCTCTTTTTCCCTCCACTAAAAAGTCTTTTGTTTGCCTCTTTTATGAGAGATAATTTGCCCGATTCCATTCCTCCCTTTCTCCTCCCAATATATTTCTCTCTCCTCCAAGGTCTTTTCTAACTAGAGTTCTGATTCCATGAAGAAGTTAATAACTAACCATAAAACAAAATGTGGGACATCTTCCCTGGAAGAAATGCTAAGAGTTGTTCTTTAGGGTCCTTCCTCTGCCCTTCTGGCCTCTCAGCAGTGTCCCAGGATTTCACGGCATCCTTTGGATTCCCAGGATGTCATACCTGAAACTCCATTATTATTATTAGGCAGACAATTTTCTGGTCTCCTCCTTCTCATCCCTTACTCATCTATTCTGTGTCTCATTCCTTTAAGTTCCAGCTCAAAGGACACTTGCTGTAGGAAGTGAGGTGGCACATGCAAATTAATGGAGGTGGGAGATAGACTATTAGAGCCTCGGAAACATCTAGCAGGCCTGTTAGGGAAGAATGCAGAGTATACAAAGGGGAGCCTTGTGAAGTATGGATGTATGGGTAGCTTAGACCATGAATTGGAGGACCTGAATGTCAAGCTGTGAAACTTGGATGTTATACTTAAGGCAATAGAGAGCCATCAAAAGTTTCTGAGCACACAAACAAACCCAATGCAACCAAGATTAGAAGGGAAGCAGAAAACTGGGAAAGAATTTTTGCAACTAGTATCTGTGATAAAGGCCTCATTTCTAAAATATATAGAGAACTGAGTCAAATGTACAAGAATACAAGTCATTCCCCAACTGATAAATGGTCAAAGGATATGAACAGGGGGAATTTTCAGAGGAAGAAATTAAAGATATCTATAATCATATGAAAAAATGCTGTAAATCACTATTGATTAGAGAGATGCAAATCAAAACAATTCTGAGGTACCACATCACACCTATCAGATTGGCTAACATGACAAAACAGGAAGATGATAAATGTTGGAGAAGATGTGGGAGAGTTGGAACACTAATTCATTGTTAGTGGAGCTGTGAACTGATCCAACCATTCTGGAGAGCAATTTGGAACTATGCCCAAAATGTGCGTACCCTTTGACCCAGCAATATCACTTCTGGGACTCTATCCCAAAGAGATCATAGAAATGGGAAAGGGTCCCATATGTACAAAAATATTTATAGCAGCTCTCTTTGTAGTGGCCAAAAACTGGAAATCAAGGGGATGCCCATCATTTGGGGAATGACTGAACAAGTTGTGTTATACGAATGTAATGGAATACTATTGTGCTATGAGAAACAAACAGGAAGACTGAAGAGGAGGCTGAAAAGACTTATATGAACTGATACTGAGTGAAAGGAGCAGAACCAGGAGAACTCTGTACACAGCAACAACCACAGTGCGCAAGGAATTTTTCTGGTAGATTTAGTACTTCATTGAAATACATGGACTTAAAAAATTTCCAAGGGACTCTTGAGGCAAAATTCCTTCCACATCCAGAGAAAGAACTATGAAATTGGATCACAGATAGAAACAGACCATTTTCTTTTGTATTATGTTTTGTTTTGTTTTGTTTTGTTTTGTGGTTTCTCCCATTCATTTTAATTCTTCTATGCAACTTACATTTAATAGGAATGTATGTGTCAAACCTATACAGGATTGTACACCATCTCAGGGAGGGAGTGGGAAAGGAAGGGGGAATAATGAAGAGGGAGTGGAAAAAAATCTAAGATATATAGAAGTGATTGTTGAACACTGAAAACAAATAACATAATTCAATTAAAAGTTTTTGAGCAGGGGAGTGACAAAATCAGAGAAAAATTAGCAGGTAAAGAAACTGGACAATGATTCATGAGGTGGTAGGTCATGAGGTAGACTACATGAAGAATATTAGGCTTCACAGAAAAGGCCTTCCAAATGGGGAGAATAGTATTCATCAGGAAGACCTTGTCGGTTTTCCCTTGTTTCTCCTCCTTAGTTCTTGAGAAGATGCTGTCTTAACCATTGATTTTCACATCAGATGTTGCCAAGAACCGGTGATGTCACTCTCCCAAATTCTTCCAAAGTTACACAGGGTATGAACGCCACTCCAAGATACATACACACCGTCAATGTGTTTATTCCCACAATTCATGGTTTCCCTTGTGTTGGCGCCGCAGTTGTCAAAGCAACCAGAGGAATTAAGGAAAACCTTGAAGAGATGCCAGGGACCTCATGACATCCAGGTCTGGTGACCAAGGAGACAGGATATTCCCCCAAGAATTTTGCATTTGAACCTTGGTTGATCCCATGAGTGGGCTTTAGCAAGTCTGCCCATCCAAGAGGGAGGAGAGGATGCCCACTGCCTAGCCCAGTACATCTGTGAATCTTCTGCTCTTCTCGTAAGAGTCCCCTGAGGCCAAACACCCTTTCCACCTCTCCACACATCAACAAACAAAAAGGCCTGAACTTCAACCAAAGTTTCAGTAAACATCAAAAGCCCTCAACTCTCCATTTTCTCAGCCTGCCTCAGGGTTAAAAGCATGAGTGTGTTTAGCTTTCCAGCAAGGGCCATTGCTAGACATTACTCATCACTGCACAAGCAAACCAGTTTGGTAATGTTAGTGATGTCAAACGTAAATGTTTTTGTTTAGTTTTTGAGTCAACAAATAAACTGTTTGATTATATGGGAACGGTGGCACTAGAATGTTTCTGAGACAGACATCCCAGACCCTTATAAGTGCACATTATATGCTTGTATGTGTGTGTGGTGGCAGCTAGAGAGCCAGCTGTAGAGGCAGGAGGCTATGAGTTCAAATCCTGCCTCTGATACTTCTTGATAGGATGACCCTGGGCAAGTCTCTTGGATTCACAGTGCCCCAAGGCAATTCAAAAGCTTATGGATCTAACGCTGGAAGGGACCTCAGAGAGTATCTAATACAGGCCTCTTAATTTCCACATAAGGAAATTGACGTTTAGGGGGGCATAATTTTAAAACCTGGCCTATGACCCACACATGCTCAATGCTGGCTCTTGGGTTGGATGGTCTAGCTGAGAGTAGCATTGTATAGAGTGAAGGGTGTTATGATTAAAATCAAAAGCCTTGAGTTCATATCCTGGCTCTGCTGTTCAGTAACCGGGTGAAGATGAGTAAATCACTTAAACTTCCCTTATGTATAAAATTAGTCAGCTAAATGTTACAGTGGATGGAATTCCAGAATCTGGAGTCAGAGGACTTGAGTTCAAATTCTACTTCAGACACTTTTTAACTGTGTGACCTTAGGCGAACTACCTAATCACTCTGTGCCTCGGTTTCCTCATCTGTAAAATGGGGAAAATAATAGTACCTAGCTCATCAGATGGTTGTGAAAATGAAGTGAGCTAACATATATGGAGTGCTTTGTAAGCCTTAAAACATTATTATATAGAATTAGAGGGATAGAGTTAATGATCTCTAAGGTTCTAAACCTATGCTGCATTATCTGTGAAGGTCCTTCCCATCCTTTGCCTCAGTTTCTTATCTGTACAAGATAAAACCTAAAGAAGCTTGACTTCAGTTATGCAGCAAAGTAAGGGTATAACTGACTCTAGATTTTCCCCTCTTCTCACTTCCTTGTTATTATCAAAAAAAAAGCACCTTCCTCCCAGTCACGCAGGCTCAGAGAAGTAGCATTATCCCTTCAAATCTTGCTGTTTGTATCTTTACAGCATCTTTCCCATAATCCCCTTCTCTCCTCTGTGACTATCATCAGCTTAGTTCAGACTCCCATCATTTTTTATTGGGATGCTGTGATAACCTACTGGCTGATATCCTTGCCTCAAATGGGTCCCCTTCCCCGTCAGCTACCCGAAGTTCAAGTGTGACCATGTCCCAACACATGTACACATCAAATAAACACCTCCAGGACTTCCTCTATTTACCCCCAAATATTCTGTTTGATACACATTTCTTTACAACCTGCCCCCCTACCCACTTTTCCTTCATCCCTCTCTGAATACTTTGCAATCCAACTACACTGGGCTTCCATCCCTGGACTCTGCAACTTTGCACTGGCTGTGCCCAATGCCTAGAATTTTCTTGCTCCTTACCTCAACTCCCCAGATTCTTTCAAGTCTTAGTCTCCTTCTACAGGAAGTCTTTTCCAATTCCCGCCAATGCTGGTGTCTTCTTGCCTCTGCTATCTCCAGTGCATCCTCTTTCTAACTTGTCTCTATATAGTTTCCTCATGGCGTCTCCCTCATTAGATTGAGAGCTCCTATAAAGAAGCATATTTTTGTCTTTCTTTGTATCCCTAATGCTTAGCGTGTTGCTTGTCACATAGTAGGAGCTTAATAAATGCTTTTAGATGCACTACTGCCTTCTCCTACTCCAGCTCTGTTCAGCGTAAAGACTATGATAACAGCCCCCAACTCATGATACGGTTATGCCCCCTACGAAGGCACCCTTCACCTGGCAATGGATCAGTCACTGGTGACTCACTGGGATAAACTGGTTATGTATGGGTGACAACAAGCTTGGTGTAGTGGAGTCCACTCAAGCATTGAGTGTTTAAGACAAAGACGGGTTTTCCTTGGAGCAGAATGAGGAGACACAAAAGGACTGGCACTTCTCAAGATGTCGAGTCAAGAGTGCAAGAACTGGAAAGGACCATAGGGAAGGGGAAAGGAATAAGCATTCGCATACTACCTACTATGTGTCAGAACTCTACTAAATACTGTGCAACTATTATCTCATATGATTCTCACAACAATCCAGCAAGGTAGGAGCTACTATTGTCCCCATTTTATAGTTCAGGAAACTGAGGCAAACAGATTAAATGACTGGCGCAGGGTCACTCATCTTGTAAAGATTTGAGGCAAAATTTGAACTCAGGTCTTCCCAATTCCAGGCCCAACACTGCGGTGACACCAAACCACCTTAGGAAATGGAACATTGAATGTCAGACCTGGGAGGGGCCTGAGAACAGGGGATGTCAGAGCTGGGAGGGGCTTAGAGGAGGGAGTATCAGAAATGGTACATAACACAGGATTTTAGGTCAGGGAGGAATCCAAGAACAGTAAATGTTAAGGGTTTCAAGGGAATTTAGAACATGGAACATTTTGATTGAAAATTATATTCCTTTGCCCCTGTGTTGGAAGGAACCTATGTTTTTATTTCTTTATGTTATAACTAGGGTAGAAAGAAGAACAAGGCATGTTTCCTACCCTCATGGGGCTTCTGATCTAGCCAGGAAGGAGGGACATGTACCTACGCAGGACATAATATTGCAAGGCAGAGTATGAAAGGGCCATAAGGTGAATATGAGAGTAAAGCAGAGGGAAGAATCCATCAGACATGGGTTAAGAGCCCTGAGTTAGGCTTGGAAGGGGTGGGGGCAGGGTCCCGACCCAGACACTCACTAGTCCCATGACACTGGGCAAGTCCCAAATGCTCCTTGATTCTGTGCTCATCTATAGATGGCACACCCTGATACTTGCACTACTTACCTTACAGGCACATAGACTTTAGGGCTGAAAGGTACTTAAGATATTGAGTCTAATGCCTTGATTTTATAGAAGGAGCCAAGGCTAAGGGAGCAGAAGTGATTTGCCCATGGTAACTTAAGTAGCAAGTGACGAAGTGAGGATTTGACATCAGGTCTTCTGACATTGAATCCAGCTCTCATTCTTCTAAATCAGGGATGGGGAACATGTAGCCTTGAGGCTACATGCAGCCCTCTAGGTCCTCAAGTACAGCCCTATGACTGAATCCAAACCCACACCCTCAGCTCTAAATTATAGTGTTGTCTTGAGGAGGAGCTTTGTAAGCTCAAAGCTTCCCAACAATAAGAACTGTTCCAAAGGGGAATGGAGCTTTTCTTCCCTGAAGCTGGGTCTTCTAGAGGAACACTGAGGATTCTGGATCAGATAGAGACTGGTCTCCATGATTTTTGAAACTGCGTTATTCTCAAATAAATGTATGTTCTTATTAATTACATTCATTGTAACATGAGAAGCATCATGGCATGTTGGGTTTAGTGTTAGGCTTGGACAATGGAATCTCACTCACTCTGTGGCTCTTACCTTGCTTCAGTGTTTTCATCTGCATAATGGGAATATTCATGGAATATTAATTCTTACAGGGTTATGACAAAGATCAAATGAATTACTGTGCATAAAGCATGGAAAAGTTTAGAGGGCAGTGGAAATGAGCTGGTTCGGTTTCCCTTTGTTTAAAGGGAAGCCCACATTGATGACAGGGCAGGCCCACTTCAGTCCTGGAAAATATCTTGTAATTACTTATCAGGGCACATGGTACTTGTTCAGAGTTCTTCATGGACTCTCCCTGTTGGTTATATAAAGGCTTTATTTTTGTTATTTTTTTTAATCATTCAGTGGGGAGGGGAGGAGAGATCATTAATGCTTTTAAGTTTCTTTAAGCTTTTTCTTTTGTCGTTCATTTTTGCCTTTGTGCTATGCTTAGTATTAGGGATACAAGGCAGGTAAGTGATAAATATTTACAGACTGAAAGTTAATGGAATTACTACTGGTAGACAGAGAGCAGCAACAACTAACACGTACATGATTCTTTAAGGTTTGCAAAGGGCTTCACATCTCATTGATTTTCACAAAGACCCTCAGAGGTATTTCTGTCCCCATTTTATAGATGAGGAAACTGAGGCAAATAACAGTGGAGTTGCCTTATCCTGAGGGTACCAGAGCTATTAAGGATCTGTGGTAGAATTCAAACCTAGGTTTTTCTGCCTCCAAGTCCAATGTTCTATCTATTTGCAGCAGAGAAATAACACCAAGTGTGGGAGATGCATTTGCAACATAGGCTGTGCCATTGGTTCCCCAATTATCCCATGAACTCCTGGTTTTGCTCCTTCTTTGGTAGTAGCCAGTGCTTGGCTGGGTCCCCACCATACCTACTCCCTCAGGGCTTGGCAGGGCACCATGGGACCTGGAGTCAGGGAGACCTTGCCTCTAACAATTAGCTGTCTCACCCTACATGAGTCATTTCTCCATTGTGGACCTCAGTTTCCTCCTACGTAAAATAAGTATGTGGGGCTAAGTGGGATGGGAAGTTGCTCCCAGCTCTAAATCTATGAGGCGGTGAATCTCACTTCTTGAACCTGTCTCCCTGAGTGGACCCTTTCCCACAGAGCAGCTGTCCTTCTGTTCTGCAAAGAGTAAGTTCAGCCTCAGCAGAGCCCACGCACTGGAAAGGAGCCCTTCTCTTTGCCAGCAGGGGAAATGGTTGGTTTGACCACCCAGGTTGGAGCTATTGACTGAGAACCTCAGGGCCGGCTCACTGAGGGACTGATTGGTGGGGTGGGTGAGGGGTGAGTCTGAGGGAGCTTAAAGTCCTGGCCCACCAATACTCCATAGCTGAGAGCCCACATGGCCAGGTCAGGCCTTTCACTGAGTTCTTAGACTCTGGGCTCCCCTGAAATAAGATGTTCTTGTGTCTGTGTTCTGTGGTCTGTCACTGTAAACAAAAACCAAGTTTGTGCAATACTAAAGAGATCTTTGCTAAGATATCTTTCTGTTTATGTTGCTTCAGTTTTCTTTCTAGTAGCAGAGGAGGAAAAGAGAAGAGGGGCTCTTTCTTTCTCTATGTACACTCTTTAGCATCTTCTGTGTTCAATGTTTCATTTCATTTTCCTGGAGATGGAGGGTGGAAAAAGAGAACACACCAGGGCCCTACCTGGGGATGGAGATCACACCTGGGGCCTACCTGAGGATGAAGAGCACACCTGAAGGGCATCCAGCATGTGGTGGGAAAAAATCACTGAGGCAGAGTCCTAAGACCTGGGTTCTAGGTCTGATTCTGCTGCTGCTACTGAATCATAACTCAGGGCATTCATTAAAATGGAAGGTCCTTGAGGGCAGGGACTGGTTTGAGGGGAAGGAGGCACTTATTCATTTATTTATTTAACTCTTCACATTTATTTATCCATCCATCCATTCGTTTATTGGTTTATTGGTTTTTTATCTTTTCATCCCCAATCAAGCCAAGGCACCTGGTGGGGACTTCATACAAACTTGCTGCTGGATTAATAAAGCCACAGCTGGATTAATTGGAGTGCTTTATTCAAAGTTTGTTGGTTTTTGCTTAATCTTGATGATGAATATTTCCTTTGGATTTGGATAAACCAGTTGGATTGATGATGTTGGAAGCCAGATGGAAGAGGTTTAGAAGAGAATAAGAGGAGAAGAAATGGAAGGCTTTCTCGTCCCCTTTTCTCCTCTAACATTCTCTTGCCCACGCCCTACCTTTCTGAAAGAAGCTCTAATGCTCTCCAGCCTCTGTTCTTTCTATCATCATGTTATAAAGGCCTTTCCAACTTCCAACCCTATGGTTTTTTGAATCATCCAAGGCCAAACATCCTCATCGGATGGAGCTCCGCTAGCCCTGTGCCAGACACATAGTTGGTGGTTGATAAGCACTTCTGGAATTGAATTCTCTGGGAAGCAGATTGGTATTTCATGTTCAAATGCCTGCATTTGAGGGTACCCGTGGCAGAGACTATTCTCAGCCACTAACTCCTACTACAAAGAAGGAAATTATCTATTAACTTAATAACAGGCTACTACGGGTTGTGTAGCAACAGCGTCAAATCAATTTGGCCTGAGTGGCTGATGAGCCTGAAGCTAATGTAAACTTCCCCCCCATTCCCTAGCAAGCTGCCAACTCTGATCTCATGGCCCCTTGACTGGGTCTTTCTCCTATTTGATAGTTTGTAGGCAGCTGCTGCTTTCCCAACCGATAGACCCCAAGCTAGAGTATGCAGATAAGGACCTGCATTTCCCACGGAGAGAATCAGGGATGATCACCAGCATCCCAGGCCCCCCAATGCCCAGGGAAGCGGGCACCAGTCTAAGGACGTCTGTTCCTGCCACAGCTGCACATCTCTATCTATCTTCATCACCCACATTCCTGGGTTGACAAGTGATTTAGAACCTGAGCATGGAATCACTCGTGGATGAATCAGGCCTCTGTGTCAAGTGCTAGAGTGAGAAATTAATGAGAACGTTGGCTGACATGATCTATGGCACCGTATGCTCATTAGGTAGCATTAGCTTCCAGCCAAATGCTCTTCTGACAGCTACTGGGGGGTGGGATCCCCAATGGCCATCATTTCCCACTCTGCACAGGCCTGGGAAAAACCAGGGGGGAGGGGCATTCACCAGCTATTCAGTGCAGGTCCCTTCGAACGTCTAATTAGTCTCTTCCTGGCAACATGAGAGTAGGCATTCAAGGCCCTCGTGTCTTCTTGGCACTGTTCTGTGCAGTGGACTATGAATCATTCTGTATTTTATTATACTGAATATAGTTATTTTGAGTTATGTCTATTACATTATGAAATATTCTGCATGGAGATAGATCTAGAAAGAAAGGACCAGGTCTGCCAAGCTGAGAAGACTCTGAGTGCAGTTGTAATGATCTGCAGTAGGTAGTATGTCTGCTGACCATGAATCAGCCTGGCTAGTAATGAGAAACAGAACAGATTAGATTCAATCAAAAATCTGAACCCGAGGACCTAGAAGGTCATGTGTGGCCTTGAGGCCACAGGTTATCCACCCCTGTAACAGCCATGGAGGGACTGGGATATGGGTGGGTAAATAGGATACAGATAAAATAGCAAGCTGGAAATGTGAATATTGTCTCTATGTGGGTCTGGGCCTTTCTCTCTAATGTTAGCCTACATCTAGATGTATTTATCTAGATGGTAGAGCACCAGGTCTGGAGTCAGGAAGACCCAAGTTCAAATCCAGCCTCAGATACTTACTAGCTGTGTGACCCTAGACAAGTCACTTAACCCCGTTTGCCTCAGTTTCCTAACTTGTAAAATGAGCCAGAGAAGGAAATGGTGAACTATCCCAGTATCTTTGCCAAGAAAACCCAAAATGGAGTCATGAAGAGTTGGACACAACTGAAAGAACTGAACAGCACTCTCTATGTATCTTCTATGTTTCCTCCGTTAGACTAGAACTCCTTGAGGGTAAAAACTGCGCTTTTATCTTTCTTTATATCTATATCTCTATCATGGGGCCTGACTCACTGAAGTGTAGGGTTAATGACTAGACCTGGGATATCCTAGGTATAGGGAATTCCAATAATGCAATGTATGAAAGTAGCTTCCCAGTAATTTATAGTCTTAGGGTAGTGTCCGGGGCATTGAGAAGTCATAGGACTTTCCCAAGTTAATGGCTGTTACTCTAGGCAGGACTAGAACCCAGGTCTTCCTGAAACCAAGGCAAATTTTCTATCTACTGGGCCATATTTCCTTTCTAGTGCATAGTGAATTCCTGATAAATACTGGGTGATTGGTTGATTACCCAGAGACCGAACTGTGAACTCCCAGGCAACAACTCCTCCTAACCTAGAGCACAAAGGAAGGAAATAAACATTTATTAAGCCCCTACTATGTGCCAGGCACTGTACTAAATGCTTTACAATCATCTTGTTTGATAGAAGGTATTAAATAACTGTTTGGTAGATTTATAAAGTACACCAAGAATTGGACTGGAGATGTCAGTCAGCAGACATTTATGAAGCACCTGTCATGTTTTAGACTTTGTGCTAAGTGCTGAGGATCCCAGTGTGGACTCAGTTTTGGGCATCACAGTTGAAGAGGGATATTGGTAAGGTGAAGAGTGGCCGTAGGAAGGAAACCAGCATGGAGAAAGGGCCTTGAGTCCATGTCATGCGTGATTTAAACATTAGCATGTTTCGCCTGGACAAGAGAACGTTCAAGGGGGACATGAAAACTGTCTTCAAAGTTTGAAGGGGGTCTCCTGGAGGAGGTATTTGATTTGTTCTGCATAGACCCAGTGGGCAGGACCAGGAGGGCAAAGGGACAAAAGTGCCAATGAGGAGAGTCATCCCAAAGAGCAATGGGCAGCCCCAGGAGGTGGCAGGTCTCTGCCCATTGAAAATCTTCAAGCAGAGGTCAAACAAAGTGGCAATTCCTTAGGTTACTCCCAACTTAAACTATATGGCATCAAGTATGTTTCAAAGAAATGAGTGCACAGTGCAATAGAAAGGTCAGTAGCTTAGAGTTCAGAAGATCTGAGTTCAAATTCCCGCTCTGCCACTTTCTAGTGGCAGACCTGGGGCAGGTTACTTTACTTACTTGACCTCAGTTTCCTCACCTGTAATATTAGGGAATTAGTAACTAGAAAGCTTCTGAGGCCACTTCTAGCTCTAGGTCTACAATATAATGACAAAGTTATTTCATTTCGATGGACCTCAGTTTCATCCATTGTAAAATGAACAGAATGGAGTAAACAGTCTCTGAGGTTCCTTCTAGCTCTAGATTAGATCTCCAATTCATTGCTCTGTCAAACGAGGGGTTTGGATTCATTGGCCTCAAATGTCACATCTAGCCCCAAATCTATGCTCCTATGATCCGAGGTCTCTTCACTTTGCATTAACCAGATCTCATTTGGAATTATCTGTTCACATTTTAAATGCAGCATTGGCTAACTAGAGCAGGGGTTTCTAACCTGGGCTCTATGAACTTGTTTTTTTTATAAATAATTTGACAACTGTATTTTAATAAATTGGTTTCTTTTGAATTTTATTTTGTGAATTTTTATATTTTATGTGTGGATGTAATTTTATGAATTTAAAAAGTATTATTCAAAGGAGTCCCTAGAGTTCCCCAGATTGTCAAAGAGATCCATAACACACACAGTATAAAGATCAAGAACTCATGCTCTAGAAGACCAGATCCCCCAGATCTTGAGTTTGGCACTACTATTCCTGAAGCAGCCCCCAAAGACTGTCACTGCCCAAGATATCCTCTTTCTGCTACAAGGCTTGATTCTACGATCATTCTGCCAAGGAAATTTAGATCCTCATTCCTCTACACAGGAAATTGTGTTTCCGGGACACTGTCCATGAAATCCCCCCTCAGACCATGTGGGCAAACATATGTTTGCTTCTGCCATGTGCTTTTGCAAGAATTCATAATATCCCAACACTGCCCCCAACTGCTGCCATCTCTTGGCCTGGGAAGATTCACTGTCAGGAATTCTCTTTTTGGGCTGTGAGGGCAAGAAAGCTGTGGCTGATCATCTATAATTACTATGTGCTTTTTGCCCCAAGGTAGCCATTAATGGTTCTTGTGGGGAGGAGACTGTGTATATGTACCAATTTCTGTCCCCATCCCACCTCCCATGGAATTTCAGAAAACTCAGATCATCTAGTTCAATCTATACCTGAAAATAGAATACCCACTTTAACATACCCTACAAAGGTTCATTCGGTATCTTTGTGAAGTCTCTCAAAGAAGGAGAACCCACTCCTTCTAGAAGCAAGTTTCTACCCATTCTCCTGGTTCTGCTCTATGAGGCCAAGAAGAACAAGTCTACTCCCTCTTCCATATAATAACCTTTGAAATTCTTGGAGTCACCTGTCATATCCTCCCTTGTCTTCTCTATGTTCCTTCCACTGATCCCTACAGGGCATTACCTCGAAGTCCTATACTGTCTTAATATTATTATTCCTTAAAGGCTCTTCTCAAAGTATGGTTCCAGAAATCAAAAGTTCCTCATATGTTGTCTGATGAGGGCAGAGAACATACAGACTAAGTCTTCCTTACTCCCTAATCAGAGATCCAGAGAGGTAAAGTGATTTGCCCAAAGTCACACAGGGAGAAGTTAATCTAGGTTCTAAATTCAGAACTCTTCCTACTTCATCAAACCTCTTTTACAAATAAGGAAATTGAGGATCAGAGAGGGAAAGGAACTTGTTTGACATCATATAGACAGGAAGTATCAAAGTCAGGATGGGTAACTATACACGTAAATGGCTAAGGGGATAGAGCTCTGGACCTGAAGCTCAAGGAGGACCTGAATTCAAGTCCTGTCTCAGAAACTTCCCAGCTTTGTGACTTTAAAAGCAAATCACTTATCTTTTATCTGCTTCTGTTTCCTCATCTATAAAATGGGGACAATAATAGATTCGATGTTCTGTTGTAAGAAAACAATAAACTCATATTTATAAAATGCTTTGAAAATTTTAATGTGCTTTTATGAATAACAACTTCTCTCTGCCTCAGTTGTAAAATGGGGGTAATAATAGTACCTACCTCTCAGGGTTATTATGAGGACAAAAATGAGGATAAAAAGCTTAGACAGCATCAGGTCCATTCTTTTTTTTTATAGATAAGAGGCCCAGATTGGAGTAGCAACTTCCCCAAAGTTACTAGTGAAGGACTTAGGCTGTTGGGGATCAATCAATACTTGAAATTCTGGCATTGGTAGGAGGAGGATGTCCCACTACCTCCAAAAAACTGACTTCCCTGGGCAATTGAGTTCTGGGGAGTGATCCCCCTGGGATAAGCTGGACCTCTTCATATTATAACCCCAAGAAGGATAAGGTACTCAAGCTCCTTTACTATCTGCTCTCTGGCCATACACAGGGGCTCTTTTGGTTGGACCCCAGGAAACACCCAGTTCTGCTTTGAACTGATAAAACTTTCAGGGCAGGGAATGGTGAGTTTTAGCACTAGTGCCAACACATCAAAAGTCACCATTTCTGTCTTGTTTCTTTTTTTTCTCCTATAGGTGAGGTCAGGTCACTGGGGAGAGACAAAAATGGGACACAGAATGACTGAAAGAAGAGACACATGGAGAAAAAAAGAGGGAAAAAAGGAGAAAAAAAGAGGGAAAAAAAGAGAAAAGAGAGAAGAGAGGCAGAAAAGGAAAGGGATGGAGAAAGAGTGGGAGAAAGAAGAAAAAAGCAGGAAAGATCAATTGAAGGAAAGAGAGAGGAAAAAGAGAATATGGGAAGAGGGAGAGGAAGGAAAAGAAAGGGAGAGAGAATGTAAGAGAAATAAACTGACAAATAACAGACTGAAAGAGAAACTGATAAATGACAGACTAAGGGACAGAGAAAAAGAAGAAAAGAAATTGGAAGGGAGAAAGGGAAGAAAGGGAGAGAGAGAGGAAAGGGAGAAAGGAAGGAAGGAAAGAGGAAAGGCAAGAGATAAAGAGGGAGGGAGAAAATATGAGAGACAAAGATGGAGAATGACAGACTGAGGGACAGAAAGAGGGAGAGAAGAAAAAACAGGGGAGGAGAAAAAGAAAGGGGAGAGAAAGAAGGGAGAGGAAGAGGGGGAGAGAGAGAGAGAAAAGATGATGAGAAAGAAAGGAAGGAGGCGGGGATGGGGAGGGATGAGGCAGAAAAGCTCAGTGCGAAACTCCCTTCCAAAGGGATGTGGGGAGGCTCTGAGAGGGGAGGGAGGCTGTGAGGAGTCCTGAGAGAAGGGAGCCCAGCCTGGACCCAGACAGAGAGGAGGCCACTCTGGGCAATGTCTGCAGGGCCGCTCCTTCTGCAGGAGCCTCATGGGACCAAGCTTCATCTTTTAGATTTGAAGTCCAGTTCCCCAGAGATATACCGGACCAGCTGCCCAGAACCTGCATGTTATGGCCTTAACCCTTTTCTTAGTAGTTGTGGGAATTGTGTTTTATTCAGAATTTGATCCCAGCTCAGTCATCTCCAAGAGAATGAAGGTTCTCCTCATGGCATAGCCCCTGGGACACCAGCAAAGAAAGGTCAGAGGATGTCCTCCTCTCACAGTTTGGTTGGGGAACTTGCCTTGGGGCCTTCCTGGTGTCCTTTCCTGGGGTGTAGGCCAAGGATGGGCAGAGCTGTGACCCACTGGGGCTCCCTCTGCCCGACAGTCATTCCCAAGAGAGAAGGGTTTTTAGGGGCCAGTTGGCACAGAAGGAAAACCTCTCCTAGAGAACATCTTGCCTTCTAACCCATCATGTGTTCTGGCATATTTACTGCATTGTAGATGAGCAAAATGAGGTGACATGTTCACCTTCCCTAACTTCCCAGGCACCCAAAAAAACAAGGAAAAAGGGAGGGGCAAAAAGTGCCTTTGGGAAACAGGCTTCCTGAAAATGGCTTGAAGTAGCACAGACCAGAGGAAAGCAATAAGATGCTGAAATTTGATCAAAAGCTACCTCTGGCACTGAAAGATTGAATCATAGAGATGTACAGATCATGAAAAATATGAAACAAAAGGAAAAATAGGTCTCTGACCTTGAGATGGAAGTGGGGTTTTTTGTTTATGTGAACAGTCAAAGGTCTTACAGTTGTACCTATATCTGCTTTTTTTCCCCTCTGTTTCTAAGATTCTACCTGGGAAATATAACTTAGAGTAAGAGACAGGGAAACACACAAAGCTTGTAAGGGAGAAAAGCCTCACTACTTAATATAGGGTAAGGACTGGGCCTCTGATTTCAGGGGTCTAAAAAATCCGGAGATGAGAGCGTCCCCCATCCCCAATTATATCCTTAAGAGTCACTTAAAGAAAAAAAAGTCAAATACCCACATTCGAACAGGCAATATTGTCCAGTGCAGCTAGAACCAGATTAGAATGGAATTGAGAAATATTTAGGACAATGAAAAGGTACAATAGAACATAGATAATGTTAACATGTAGTTTTCTAAGTCAAAATATGTCCCTTATGTATATAAGAGATTCCTATGTACAATTTAGTAGTTCCCCATTTCCTTTCGAATTTGATATTAACAGCTTAGAGTACTGACAGGTTATATGACTTCCCAGGGTCACACAGTAAGTAGATGTCACAAGCAGGACCTGAACCCGGTACTTGTTGACTAAAAGTCCAGTTCTCTATCCAATATATAACCCTTACTTATTAACGTAGTTGTGTAGAAATTAAAAATTAATAGTATCCAACATCTATATAATGCTTTAAGCCTTGCCAAACACTTTGCAAATATTGCCATGTTCAAATCCTCCCAACAACCCCAGAAGGGAGATACCCTTATTATCCCCATTTTACACTTAAAGGAAATGAAACAGTCAGAGGTTAAGTGACTTGCCCAGGGTCTCCCATCTAGTGACTGTCTGGGGCAGGATTCAAACCCAGGTCTTCCTGATTCCAAGTTTAATAGTTTACCCACCATGACCCCTAATGGTCCCTAATGTTGGACTTCAGATCAAGAGAATTGAGTTAGTATATTGTCTCTAATACGTAATATTTATGTCACCATGGGCCAGTCATTTTCCTCTTCTGAGGATGGGGAGAGATCTAAGGGCCCTTTCATCTCTAAAACTTACTACTGCTCCAAAATGAATTACTTCACTTATATGGATGGTCCATCCACTGATGTAGCCAAGAGATTTTGCTCTGCAGTCTACATGAGTTATTGTGATTCAAAGTTTATTCCCTAGAAGAGAATTTTTTTTTTTTTGCGGGGATCATTTCAACAGCTCATTTAAGTACCAGGCTACTTGTTCCTAGGCCCATACTCAAAGAATTTGCAGTTTCCAAGAGCCTAGGGCTATTATCACACCACTTTAAGGCATGAGAAAGTTAGTATACCTGCTATGAAATGGGGATACAGTAGTTCTTTCCCCCATTATATCCCCAATTTACAGATAGGCAGAGTGGTGCTCAAAAGAGGAACGAAATTACTAAAGTTACACAGTTAATATAGATCCTGTGATTCTTCTCCAGCCCCGCTAGATCACTCAGTCCAAAGAGTGACTGTCCCAAGGGAATAATCTCTAAATGTGACTGAGTAGATGGCCCATACCCAATACTCCTAGAACAGGATAAATAAGAATAACTCAGTTGTACGGCAGCTGCCTCCTTTCTCATCAGCTCTCAGTCATCTTCGGAGCTGGGAAGGAGAAAGAGAAGGGGGTGGGGACAGACAGAGAAACAGACAGAGGAAGGAGGGGGAGAGGAAAGGGGAGAGAAAGAGAGACGGAAAGAATGAAAGGGAGAGGGAGGGAAAGGGGCGGGGAGTCAGGCTGTGCAAACTGGGACCCAGTGTTTGGTGGTGACTCACTATTTCATCTTAATAAAGTAACAGCTTATCAGTGACTCAGTTTCCCGGAAAGAGATGGCTATGAATAGGACCAGCTTCCCTATTGACTTCACATTGACTTAAAAGGCAATGGATAAAACCACTGATATTTTCCTAAATGTTATCATAACAGGAGTCATTCAGTGAGTTTTCTCCCCTGCCGAGAAGTCTCTGAAGTGTGAAAGTGGAAAAATGTGAAAGACCTTATTTTAAAGGTCTGGATTTTCCCTCGGAAAGTGCAGCCTCTTGAGGTGATGGGAATCTGTAGAAGGTCAGAGCCTGGGCAAAACAGGAGCTTGGAGAGTTGATTGGGAGCCACCCCCTTTTAAGATCCCTCACTCTCCAGTGCTTTCCTCAGTTGGGTAAATCAAATTGAATTGAATCCACAAAGGTTAAAGATTTGCAAAGAACAGTAAACTTAATGGCATAGAAATTAATAATATGATAGTCAACATTTATATAGGGTACATTTTGCAAAATAAATTTTGCAAAAAATATTTTGCAACTTTGTATACAATATATGTTTTATATGTGTGTGTATATATACATACACACACATATATATACACATATATGTATGTATGTATGTATGTATATATACATACACACCATATATATACGTTTAATATACATACACATATGTATACACATTTATACATACATACACACATATAATTACATACATATATATGTGTGCATATATATAAATCTCATTTGATCCTCACAATAATCCCGTGAATTGGATGATATTTTTATTCCCATTTTATCTTATCCCCATTTCACAGATGAGGAAACTGAAGATGACAGAGGTGAAATGGCTTTGACTGGGCCACACAACTGACAAGCCAATGAGCCCAGATTCAAACCTGGCTTTTCCTGCCTACAAGACCAATTCTAAAATCTAAAATCTAGAGATGACGAATCCTACCAGGTTACAGAGGCTAATGCCATCCCATCATGGTCAACGTACCCATTATTGTTTTGAGACAGCTTGAGAGGACATCATTTATTTTGAAGATGTTAAAATGTAACTTCTCTATTTCTATCAAGCACCTGGTGGCACAGTAGATAAAGCCCTGGGATTAGAATCAGGGAGATCTGAGTTCAAATTCAGCCCTCAGACCTTTAATGGTTCTGTGACCCTGGGCAAGTCACTTAACCTCTGTTTGCCTTAGTTTCCTCAACTGTAAAATGGAGATAATAGCCCCGGCTTCCCAAGATTGTTGTGAGGATCAAATGGGATAACATTTGTAAAAGTGCTTAGCATATAGAAGGTGCAATACAAATTCTAGCTTTAATTATTATTTAAAATGCTCACCATAGCTCCTGGCATGTAGTAAGTGTTATATAAATGTTCGTAATAATAATTCATATAATAACTATAATATTGTCAATTTAACCATTTTGTTGTTATTACTTACCACAGGGCTGGACATATAGAATGTCCTACCTCAATGTTAATTCCCTTCCCTTCCCCTTCTGTCAAAGACATCACTATATTTCCAGTTACCTGTCATCTCAGAGTCCCCAAAATCAAAGACTTTGAGAACTGGAAGGGCCCTCAGTGACCATTGAATCCAACCAATGTATGATAGGAATTCCCAATGGAACATTTCTGAAGACTTCCAATGAGAGGGAACCAGCTCACCCAACCTAGAGCGGTTTGGGACAGCCTTCGTTATTAGGGATTTTTGTTTTCTTGACATCCAGCTTAACTGTTAACTGTGACTCTTTGCAGTTCTCACCCATTGCTAAATAGAATAAGTCTTAATCCCCTTTCCCCATAATAGTCCTTTGATACTTGAAGACAGCTATCAGCCACTCCCCCAAAGGTCTCTTTTCTCCAGGGCAAATGCCCCATCTTTATAGCTTCCCTGTTGGGGTACCATCGTCCTTCTAGTCATTCAGGTTCCCAGTGACAGAGTTATCTCTGAATCTCTACACAAATCCTGCCAGCTGTTGAGTGTCATGAATTCCATCTGACAACATGTCTCTCACTCATTCCCTTTCTTTCTTCCCTGCTCATAAAGCCACCATTGTCGCTGAGATTCCCTTCACAGATCCCTGGGACTACAGTATCTACTTCCTATGTGGTTTCCATCCTCCTAGTTTCTCCCTCCTTAACCCTTCCTCACATATTTGTCAGTTTAACATCCTTATGACAAGGGATGTTCAAAGAACATCAATGACTCTATTGATTCTAGAATAAGATACAAATCCATCTATTTGATGCTAATATATGAAAAGAGAAAATAGAGAATAAAGCTAGATTGTGAAGGATTTTACTCCATATGACATCTCCTCAGGGAATATATATGTTTTCCAACTCAATAGACTTACTTGAATTTTCTACATACAACATTCTAGTTACCCTCTTAGCTGCTTTTGCTCACTCTCTCCTGTATTTGGGATACATCTTTACACCTTGTAAGCCCTGACTTCTTGCAAGGCTCAGCTGAGGAGCCACCTCATACATGAGCTCTCTCCAGATTCCCCAACTTCTGAGAGATTATCCCACTTCCAGTATCCCTACAATAACATATATCAAATGCCTGCTATGAGCCAAGAGCTGTGCCAAGCACTAGGGATGCAAAAAGAGACAACAGATAGTCCTAATGCTCAAGGAGCTCATGATCTAATGGAGGAGACTACATGCAAACAATCTGCACAAACATGCCACATACAAGGCAAACAAGAAACAATGAGCTGAGAGAGGACACTGGGATTAAGAGGGATTGGGGAAGGCTTCCTGCAAAAGATGGGATTTTAGCCAAGAGAGCCAGGAGGCATATAGAAAAAGGGAGAAGATTTTCAAGAAGAACCAAAAAGTGCCTGGGGCCAAGAGATGGAGTGTCTTGAGCATGGACAATTAAGAAGGTCAGTGTCATTGGATCAAGAAGAAAACTAGAAAGATGGAGGAGAGGCATTGGGTTCTGAAAGGCTTTGAATGCCAAATAGAAGATTTTATATTTGATCCTGGAAGTAATAGGGAATCAATGGAGATTATTGAGTAGAGGGTGACATAGTCAGACTTTGCTTTAGGAAAATCACTTTGGTAGCTAAATGGAAGGGGCATTAGAATGATGAAATACTTGTGAAAGGCAGGTTGACCAGCAGGCTACTGCAATGTCCTAGGCATGAGGTGAGGAGGGTCTGCACCAGAAGTGTGGTGGTGTCAGATGAGAAAGGAACCATATTTGAGAGCTATTGTAAAGGTAAGATCAACGGATCTTGGTAAGAGATTGTATATGAGGAGTCAAGGGTGAGAGATAGTGAGATATCCAGGATGACACCATGGTTACAAGCTTGTGGAAATGGGAGGATGGTGTTGCCCTCAATGTAATAAGGAAACTTGGCAAGGAGATGTATTGATAATGGGTTCATTTTTGGACATAATAAGTTTAAGATGCCTACTCGTCATCCACTTTGAGAGAAATTAGGTAGATCTAAGGATCAGCAGAATAAAGATGGTCATTAAGTCCATGAAAACTGATAAGATCATCAAATGAAGTACTGTGGACAGAGAAGAAAAGAGGGCCCAAGACAGTATCCCATAGGACATCTAACTCAGGGTGTGACCTGGTTAAAAATCAAGCAAAGGAGACAGAGATGAAGTGGTCAGAGAGAGAGGAGGAGAACCAGGAAAGAGGGATATACTGGAAACCTAGAGAGAAGCGAGTATCAAGGAGGAGACAGCAATTGACAGGGTCAAAGGCTGCAGAGAGGTCAAGGAAGATGAAAACTGAAAAAAGGGCTTTGAAGTCAGAAGTTCTGGTGGAATGGTGATAAAATATTTTTATAACTTCAAAGGTGTGGTGAGCTCCCCACAAGACAATGCCCTGACTAATGCAGACTGGTAGCTTCTTCACAATGAATAAACTTAGAGTGGTCTAGTCACACTTAAAAGATATGTCTTTCTCCAGGTCACCCAGTCAGTAAATATGTGGCCAAGGCAATTCTAGAACCCAGGTTTTCCAATATCTAAAGCCAGCTCTCTATTTACTTCTACCCACCTACCTATTGCCTCTCATTTTTAATTTCTGTGTATTTATTTTGCATATACTTATTTGCTGTATATTCTGTTTCTCCCCCATAGATTATAAACTCCTTGAGGACAGGCTATGATTTCATTTTTGTCTTGTATCTCACAGGGATGTGGAATCTGTGACCTTGAGGCCTCAAGGTCACATGTGGCCCTCTAGGTCCTCAAGTGTGACCCATTTGGATTCAGTCAAACGGTAGTACTTGAGGACTTAGAAGGCACATGTGGTCTCGAAGCTGCAGGTACCTACCACAGTTTCTGGCACTTGGAATTCAAATGCTTGTTAAGGGAAAAGAGGAAGAGGGAAAGGAAAAGGAGAAGTGGATAATTACAATTCAGCATAATAAGGTTTTAGAACTGAGGGCCCTACCTTTATTATTGGAGAAAGCCTGGTTATTTTCAGTACATTTCCTGGGGAAGCTGTGTGAGCAGTCTATCTGACCTTCCCCAATAGACTTTAAAAACACATGTAGCCTACAAAGCCCAAGGACCAACATCTGAAAAAGCCATTAGTGCCGACAAATGATTGAAAGGCAGAAGGTGTGTATGGAGGGAGGGAGAGGAATGGGGAAGGTGGAAGAACGGCAGCTCACCTTGTACCATTTACTGGCAGGAAATTAGAAACAATTAGGTCAGTGAAGCTAAGCAGCAGCTCTCAGGCTAGGACTGGGACTGGGAGGTGGGTGTGTCAGGCTTCAGGAAAGCTCAATGGAGAGTGCAAGTAGAGGAAGGCTCCAACACCGTTTCCCTACAATGCTGGCTGGAGGGACTGCCTCCAACGTGGGCCTTTTCTCTTCAGAAAAGCCAAATCTCATCTATTTCATGGAGGTCAATGTGGCCTAATGGGAAGGGCCCCAGCAGCTCTTTGAGAATTCATAGTTACTTCTTTCCATGCCCCATTATAGCATGAAAGACCTTAGGGAAAGTCTTGTATGCAGATGATTAATAAATGTGTACTGAAGGGTATTGGACAGCCCAAAAGATGGAAAATCCAGCAGGACCCATAGCTAGTAAATGCTGTACTGGGGCAAGTGATGGTGGCAGTGTTGTAGGGAATAAAAGTATCCTGGATGTGTCCATTGGATCTGGAGGAAAGGTGACCCTGAATGTCAGGAGGATTCTGAGTAGCAGGAAGGAGAAAAGGTCTGCTCCAGATGAGTCTCCTACTTTCACAAGAGTGGACTCAGGCATCTAGGAGAAAATATTTCAGGTACCTGGGGTCAAAGTCTTGATGACTCAGCCCTAGTTAAGTCAAGACCCTATTTAATATCTTTATAAAACAATATGCTTCCCTCTAACAACTCCTGCCCTTGCCCCATCCCTTGTTCTAACTTGGTGCTTCTAATTTTCAGTGACTGTAAATCCTATGATCAAGTTCATTATCCTTAACTACTCTTCCTTTACATAAAATTTTATTTCCAAAGAATAGTATCCTAATGAGGATTAACATGTGCTCATGATGTTAGTGACAGGGTGATGTGACAGCTTTCATGGTCCCAGTTGTTTCCCCCTTACTGTTCAGGCTTAGTACTGTGTTCCAGAGATCATTTGCATGTGGGCAAATAGGATTGTGAGTTGAGATCCTGAAAGATTGACATCAAGACAAGACACAGCAGAAAGAACTCTATCTTGGGATTCACAAGGCGTCAGCTTTAAGCTCAGATTCATCACTCCCCTGGATCGTACTACGAGTGGATAAAATATTGGATCTGAGGTTAGAAAACTCGGGTATGGATCCCATGCTTGAAGAAAGTAGATATTTACACGCCATGTGACCCTAAAGTCACATAACATGTATAAGCCTGAGTTGGAGCTCGTCTGTAAAATGGGTATAATCCAAGCACGCACCTCCGATGAGATAAGGAATGTCAAAGAATGGATTCAGTCCACTGTGTTTTCTTGTTGACTCATGGGAGTCATTCCTCATTCTTGCAGCAGCAGAGAAACAGACAGAACACAGATGTGCTCAAGGGTATCAGCATCACATTCTTTCCTGAACTAAGGAAGAGAACTTGTGTTGTCTGAAGAAAGCAATCCAGGAAAGGAGTTCAGAGCTGGTCACACACAAGTCATACCTTAACTCGATATGGTTTAAACAGCTCTATCAGGTGCCTAAACACAGCAAAATCTGCCATTGTGGCACCAATGCGATATTCACAGTGCCTACAGCACCTGTGAGTATGCCGGCACAGTTCTGAATCACAAAATATAACAGACTGTCCACATAGAAGACAGAACCATTTATTCAAAACCAGAAAGCCGAATCCCAACACCAGAAAATCAAATCTGCCATAGCAACAAAGAAATCCATCATAGTAACCCAGAAGTCTGTACACATTATCAGGCCTTCCCACAAGCAAACACTCACAGCCAGATGCCTGCTTCCTCTGTCTGTCCCAGTTCTGACTAGTCTGACCAACTTCTTCTCAGCTTTGCTCAAGCTGGACCTCTTTCTGTTCGACCCCTCTGTTCCACCTATTCAGCAAGCTCCTCCTACCACAAGCTTCATGTGACTCAAACTCATGTGACTTAGACTTCCATGTAACTTAAGCAAGTCACATAGGCCTCTTAATGGATGGGAAAGATCTTCCCATTCCATTAAAAACACATTAATTGCATAAAAATGCATTAACAATGCAGCCATGGGGAAAACAATTTCCCTCAGTTCTGCAGGTAGCAATGTCTAGTGTACCAACAGATTTTTGCAGTACCAGGCAAGCTGTAGAGAAGCATAATAAATGAATCTGTTTGACAGGTACATCAAGTGCTTGGCAAACCATAATGTCTCATTACTTTTCTCTGAGCCTCAGTTTCCTAATATTGAGGATGCTGATAATCAGAGAATTTCAATATTTTAAGGATCTCTGTGACTGTTTTGTCCAAACCATACCCAAGGGAGAAATCTACAACATACCTAAAACATGCAACATACCGTGGCCACCTAGCCTTTCTTTGAAGGCTTCCAATGAGGAGGTCACACAATCCTTCTAAGTAACCCATTTCATGTTTAGACAATTCCCATTAGTAGAAAGTTTTTCATCACATAAAGTTTAAATGTGTAACTTCCCACCATCACTTCTACTTGGGCCTAAAGAGGGCTGGCAGAAAACTTAGTCTCTTTGCCATGCCATCCCTTTAAAAGAACTGAAAAAAATTGATCTGGTGACAGTCTTCTCTTCCCCAGGCTCAACTTGCCTAGTTCTTTCAGCTGACCTGTTTGCCTTTCTCTGGATCCCCTCCAGCTGTCTCTCACTGTCCTTAAAGTGGCATCTGGATTTGAACTCAGGTCTCCAGGCAGAGTACAAAGTGACTAAGACTTCCTTGTTCCTGGAATCCATGCCTCCCTGCATGCTGCTAATGCTTGCACTAACCTACCTGGAAAGATTAATATATGATGTTTATGTAAGCAGATTTCTATCAGCATTTAGGGTAACAAAGCTTAGCATCATGAGCACCAACCAATCGATTAGTGAGTGCTTATTAAAAGCCTACTATGTGCTAGGCACTTCGCTAGGGTTCGTCAATGGTGATCAATGCTACCTTCTCCCCAAAGTCTTTCCTTATTTCCCACTGCTAGTGCCTTTCCTCCCAAACTAGCTTATATTTAGTGCCTGGATTTTTGTTTTTATTATTTCCTTTATATTTACTCTTTATATACTCCATTAGATTGTAATCCCCTTGAAGAAAGGGGCTATCTTCTGCTTCATTTTATATCCTCAGCATTTAGTACAATACTTGGCATGTAGTTGGTGCTGTAAAATGTTTACTGATTGATTGGTTGAATATATATTTGTCTCTCCTATTAGAATACAAGTTACTTGAAGGCAGGAGCTATTTTATTTTCATCTCTGTGCCCACAATTCTTAGAAGAGTGACTGAAAAATTGGACATAGTAAGTTGTAAACAAATTGAATAGGGAAAAGTGTGGTTTCCCATGGTTACCTTCTGTCTGAAGGTTCTCTGAATGGGGAAGGAAAAATGGGCAGTGTTATCGGGGAAACACATGAGGAATGTGGAGATGGAATGGAAGAAGCTTCTTATTTAATTGAAGAAAGACTAAGTAAGTTCCTGAAAATGTTCTTTAGAGATCAAGGCCAGATGAAGTCACAGAAAAGAATATGTATGAGGGGGTATGGAATAAGCTTTTTAGGAGGGACTGAATCTGTAATTTTATTAGCCTACCCAAGGAAATTAGTACCTGCTTTTCAACTCAGAATCTTGCATAGAGTAGTGGTGTCAGACTCAAATAGAAATAGCTCTCTGAAGGCCCAATATTAACTTAGAAAACCACAAATTAACATTATCAATGTGGTATTATATTTTTATTTATTTTTTGTTAAATACTTCTCCATTACATTTTAATTGAGTTGGGGCCCAGAGCTTGGGCACATACATCTCTGCTAGAGAGTACTGGGCGCCTAGCCAGTAAGTGTCAAAAGCAGGATTTGATTTCAGGGTGTTCTGGTGTTAAGACTAACTGTCTGCCATGTTGCATGGCTTCTCATGGAATGAATGTATTAGCCAACAAAGGCCAAGACAAGTTTTGACTATGCGGCAGTGTAATAGAAGGTGACCAGCAGGCTCCCTTGAACTGCTGGTTCTCTCTCAAGCACAAATCATTTTGTTCTCAGCCTTGCTTGGGCCACTTGCGGGTAAATGAGTGACCCAACTCTGAAAAGACTGTCATTTTGGGAAGACAGAGCAACCTTTGGTTAGTCCCTTGTCTCTGCTCTACATCAAGGCTGAGGCTGCATGCAAATTTCATCAGAAAGGATTTACCACCAAACCAGGAGAAGTGACCCACTCATTGAACCTAGACAAGAATGATTCAGCAAACCGTCTCTCTTTCATTTCCTGTCTGCTAAACATTTGAGAACTCTCTGAATTTCTCCCTGGATGGGTGGGGGAGGGCTTCCCCACATTACCAGCGAAGCAACTGTGAGTGCATGATAGTTAAAGCCAGAGAAATGCTGGTAGATGTTTAACAACTGGCTCCCCAGGAAAAAAAATACATGACACACTTTTAAGTTTAATTTGCCTTCTTGATATTTTATCTATCACTATGTTAACTCTAGACCATCAAAAAATAATAAAGCAAGTCAGATTTAGAGCATTTGCTAAATTCTGAGGGGTGAATACTCACACTTAAAATCTAACAGTCAGTTCTCTAGCTAGGAAAAGCCAGCTCTAGTAGCAACCCTCCATACACACAAATTACATGGTTAGACTCAGTCACCTTGTCTGGATGTCCAAGCCCTATGGGCCCCTTCAACGTTGTATTTCTTTTCTGAGTATAGGTGACCAAGTAGCTGTACTGGGATGAAGGCTTCCACCTGCAAAATGGAGTCATAATAGCACTTATTTCCCAGGGTTACTGTGAAGACCAAATGAGATAATATTTGTAAATTACTTAGCACAATGCCTAGCATAGTGCAGGTGTTTAATAAATGCTTAGTCCCTTTTCTTCCCTTCCAGACTTGAAGCCCATTTTATAGGTTTGAGAGGCTGGGAGTTCTGGGGTTTCTCATCCCTCCTGGCTACATTTTGGGAAGATTTGGGGAGTCTCCTTTGCAAAGATGGCTGAAGTGCACTAAATTCTTTGGCTATCCCAAGTCGCAAAGCCAACAGAGGCTCCCCAAACTAAGGTTGCTTTCTGGTTTTGGAAGATCTGTGAGCTTTAATTCAATAGGCACAAGATTGGAGAACCTAGTGCCACGTGCATGCCTGGATGGAGTTGTCCTCAAATGGGGAATTCAATGAAGGATGCAGAGTGCCCTTGAATGATCAGCAGATTCCTATTTGATAATGGCTGGATCCTGGTGCCTAATGGCAATGGAATGTTACCAGGTTGTAAGAAGTGATGACCTTGATGAGAGGAGAGACAAATATACTAATGCTTATGCACAACTAAAATTCTGTTAATGCTAATGACAATAACAAAATGTTGTTTAAAAAAATGACCAAACTTGTCTCCGAAGAAGTGAGAAGACAATCCATCTCCCCCAACTTCTTTGAAGAGATGAGGGACTATGAATATAGAATACTACATACGACACCAGAGTTTTTCACATTAGTAATGTGATCCTGGGCAAGTCCATCAATCTCTGCCCTCTTCGGTCTCTCCATCTGTAAAGTGAGGATAATAATAACTGCTCTCATAGTTGTTGCGACGAGACAGTGAAATAATATTTGTAAAGTGCTTTGCAAACCTTAAAGCATTTACATAAATGCTAACTGTTGCTACTACATGTTTTTCTGAACTTTTTCTTTTCTCATTTTTTATTCTAAGAGATGGCTTTCTGGGAGGAGGTGAGAGGGAGAAGGATGCCATGGAGATGTTGGTGATATAAAAATAAAAGGCATCAATACAATTCTTTTAATAGGCAGAGATGGGATGGCCCCAAGTCAGTGATATAGACGTTAGATTTGACTGGTTCTCGGGTGCCATTTAATCAATCAGCACTTTATTAAGATCCTACTATGTACCAAGCACTATGCCAGGTACAAAAGGTACAATAACAAAATCCAAACCATCCTTTCCACCGATAGTCCTGCCTAAGCATCCTGGGGAGAGTCATCATGCTTTCAGGTACATCAACACAAGGGAATACAATTTCTTATCTTTTCCACTTCTTTATATATTCCACCAAATGTGAAGAAGAACTGATTTACTGGTATTTCTATGGTGAAAATCTCAGAACCGATCAATTAACCACAGAATGCCACATTTGGATCCAATTTTTTAACCCTCTTTCCAATTTATTCTCCAGTTGCTCTTGAGACTATCAGACTGAGTTTCATTTCATGCCACACTCTCTAAGGCTAGATTTCCTTCTGTATTTTTTCACTGTTCTGTAACTCATTGCCTTTTCATCATTACATTTTTTCTTCAATCAAATGACATCATATTTTAAAATTAAATAGAACAGTGCCTGTCACCTAGTGGGCACTTAATAAATTCTTATCTTCCTTTCCACTGGAAGTTGCTGGTTTAGTGGATAGAGCACTAGGTCTGAAGTCAAGATGACCTGAATTTTAAATCTGGTTTCAGAAAGTCACCAGATGTGCTACCCCGGCCAGGTCACTTAATTTCTCTCAGTCTCAGTTTCCTCAACCGTAAAATGGAGGAAAAAAGTATCTACCTCACAGGGTTGTTGCGAGAATAAATTGAAATAATATTTGTAAAGTGCTTTGCAAACATTAAAGTGTTATATACATAACAGCTATTGCTGGTTCTTTGCTTTTTTCCCCTTTATTCTAAGGCATGGGGGGAGGAGGTGAGGGGGAGAAATGGGAAGTGTAAGTGGCATGAAAGCAAAAGGTATCAATATAATCTCTTTTAAATTTGAAGATCCAATAATTTAATATTTGTAAAATGATTAGCACAGAGCTTAATGTACAGGTGCTTAATAAATGCTTATTCCCGTTGTGTGTGTGTTAGTATTTGTAGTATATGGCTTGTCGTACCCAATATATTCCCAGCATTCCCATGTTCTTCTTGAAGAAAGAGTTCATGATCCTTGAGGGTGAGGCTTCTGAGAAGTCTGCAGCCTTTGGCCTCTTTCATTTCTTAATTATGAATCATAGTTTCTGATGTATTTTCCCCACCTCTTCTTCGTTCTTCATATCTCCATGTACCATTTTTTCAATTTCTACAACACATATGAATTAATAAATTCTTAATTGCTTTGATGTTCATGTCCTTTGCCAGCACTGCCAGGTAAGATGATGGTGAGATAGTGTAAATCCCACCCTTGACACTCACTATTTGTCTAACCTTAGGCAAATGACTTAATCTCTCTCTGCCTCAGTTTCCTCATCTGTGAAATGAAAGGGTTGTATCAGATTGTCTCTGAGATCCTTCCAGCTCTGTCTTTTTCCCATCATCCATTGATCTCAGGGTATTACATATCAACAAGACGATCACTCCTCAGAAGAGACTTTGCTTAGCTATTCTTGAAGTTAGTCTCAAATTCTATTAATGTATGCTTCCCAAAGCAAATTTGGTCATGTTATCTTACAGTGCTTGCAATAAGCATAAACAAGAAAATAATCAAGAAGATATTAATTATTATCTGTCACAGAGATTGAAAAGGTACATGTACTTAACGAAGAATTTAACCAGGTAGCTTCATTTTGAAGATGAGTCTCAGGAAAGGGCTAAATTGGTTTCATTCACACTGAGATCATCACTGCTGATCTATTTCAGTTTCTCCAATAACTTCCCAAGTATCAACCATTAGATAAAGAGCTCACATTTAGAATACTAATATTTAAATTATGTGTGTAGGTGATTTCAATACTGTAAAATTATCCTTCCTGTCATCTTTCCTACCACTTCCCTACTGCCTGGCTTCCGCAATCTCTTTCTTGAGTCACTTTGGCCAAAGGATTCATCGTTTGTTGGCCAACCTGTTTATTGGGAATCTACCTATAATTTGTTCAGCTGGTCCTTAGATGGAGAACACAATATATTGTTGATTCTATAGGGTTAGCTTCTCCTGGACTGTTTTTTGAGAACACAGGTTTCCTTTCACATGAAAAGGAGATATGAGAGTAGACTATGGAGGAAATGGATTATATGTGCCTTACCTAGAGATTCATATCAGTGTCAAGGCGACTAGAAAATTGCACATGTTAGCTAAAATGCTCATTTTTTTTCAGTATGGCATAATAGAAAGAATGTTGGGGTAAGAGTCACAAGACTTGGATTCCAATCCTGGTTCTGCCAAGTCATATGATCTTGAATGAGTCTTTCCCTTTTTTGGGAATTTATAAAACAAAACTTTGGGAATTTTGGAATTAATAAATATGATAAATTAATAAACAAAAAATCTTTGGGAATTTCTTCATTTGTAAAAACAAAATGGAGAATTTGGGAAATCATAAATAAATATAATAAGTTAATGAACACAAATTTGGGGATTTATTTCTAAAACAAAACTTTGAGAATTTGGAAATTAAATAAAATAAATTAATAAACAAAAATTTGAGAATTTCTTTGTAAAACATAAAACTAGAAAATAACTGAGATACCACAACACACCTATCAGATTGGCTAACATGACAAAACAGGAAGATGAGAAATGTTGGAGAAGATGTGGGAGAGTTGGAACACTAATTCATTGTTGGTGGAGCTGTGAGGTGATCCAGCATTCTGGAGAGCAATTTAGAACTATGCCTAAAGGGCTACAAAAATGTGCATACCCTTTGACCCAGCAATATTGCTTCTAGGACTGTATACTCAAGAGATCATAAAAATAGGAAAGGATCCCACATGTACAAAAATATTTATAGCAGCTCTCTTTGTGGTGTCAAAAACTGGAAATCAAGGGGATGTCCATCAACTGGGGAATGGCTGAATAAATTATGGTACATGAATGTAACGGAGTACTATTGCCCTATAAGAAATGATGAACAAGAAGACTTCAGAGAGGCCTGGAAAGACTTATATGATCTGATGCTGAGGGAAAGGAACCGAACCAGGAGAACTTTGCACACAGCAACAACCACAGTGTGTGAGGATTTTTTTCTGGTAGACTCAGAACTTCATTGCAATGCAAGGACTTAAAAAATTCCCAGTGGTCTTTTAAGGCAAAATGCCTTCCACATGCAGAGAAAGAACTATGGAATTCAATCACAGACTGTGGCAGATCATTTTCTTTTGTATTATGTTTTGATTTGTTATATGATTTCTCCCATTCATTTAAATTCTTCTATACAACATGAATATGGTGAAAATATATTTAATAAGAATGTACGTGTAGAACCTATATAAAACTGTATACCATCTTGGGGAGGGAGAGGGTAGTTGAGGGGGAGGGAGGGGGAGGGAGGGAAAGAAAAAATCTAGGTTGTATGGTAGTGATTGTGGAACACTAAAAAAAATTTTAAAAAAGATAAAACTAGGATGTGACTAAATAATCTCAAGATCAGTCTAGTACAATGATTCGCACACTTCTCTTATTACCTAGATTAAATGGTGAAATGTAACTGAAATGTTAGGAGTGAAAGCTGTCAATGAAGACCTTGTTTCTCAAAGAAACCCAGAGCTTTCTCTAAAGTTTGAGACTGAAAATGCATCCCTTCTTCTTCTCTAGACCTCTCCAGGGCAGAGAGGGATGGGAAAGAAATGGTAAGTGGAGAAACGAGAGAAAGAAAGGGACTTCTAAAGCCAGTGTCTTCCATTTGGTTTAGCTCTAGGATCATCATTCAATTCAATTCATTTCAAAAAGCATTTACTAATTACCAGTCATTGTGCTAGGCACTGGTGATACAAAGTTAAAAATGAAGGAGTCTCTGCCCTCAAGGAGCTTTTATTCTATTGAAGAGATGTGAAATATAATCGGATCAGTAAATGCAGAATGAACTGAAAAACTCTAACTTTATTCTTTTTTGGGGGGTGGGGGGGAGTGACAAATAAGGCAAATATTAAGGATATGAGGCAACCCTTAAGTTGGATCATGAAAGGAGTTAGGGATGCTGGGATTGGGGAAGAGGAAGAGTCTTTGGGGGTGAAAGGGTGCACAAAGCTGAACAAATGCACACCAAGTTCAGGGAACAGCTAATAAGTCAGTTTGTCTGAAATGTAGTGTGTGTGTGTGTGTGTGTGTGTGTGTGTGTGTGTGTGTGTGTGTGTGCAGCCTGCTAGCATTATGCTACTCTGTCAAATCACATTTTGTGTGTGTGTATGTGTATGTGTGTGTATATATATATATATATACGTATATATATATATATATACGTATATATATATATGTATATGTATTTGTGTATGTATTAGCTGCAAAATATCCTTCCAAAGGGCTGAGTCTACTGAAAATGGCAAAAATCACCCTTACAAGTTTTATTTTTGAATTTGCGAGAATAATAAAATGATGCAATATTTCCCTTTGTAAAATCACACTTAAAATATGTGATATTAATCAGAAAATTATATTTTTGAGCCAATTCTTTCCTCCTCCACCCACCCCTACTTGCTCTGTAAGGCAAACCATCTCCAAGAATTTCTAATAAAAGTCAATGGAAAATAATTGAGCAGCAGGGGGATGGGGTAAAGTGAATAAAGCCCTGAATTTGAAAACAGGAAGGTATGAATTCAAATCCTTCCTCAAACACTTACTTACAAGCATGACCCTGGACAAGTAACATGAACTTTTTTGGCCTCAGTTTGCAAAATGGGCATGACAATAACATTTGCCTTTCAGGGTTGTTGTAAGGCTAAAGTGAGACAATGCATCTACAGGGCTTTGCCCATCCTACAGCACTCCATAAATGCCTGCTACATTAATTAGGATGGATAGGAGATCACATCTCTTCCATATATGGGATAGCAAATCCACTGGTGCTGACTAGTAGCATTCTATCATTTTGCATCTTTTTAGCAGAAATCCAGATCTTTTATTCAACGACCCGTTGTCAAAACTGTATTAATCACAAAGTCTGAGTGCAGTTAAAGTACTGCTTTTATGACCTTGGACAAGTGATTTAACTTCTCTGAGTCTCAGTTGTAAAACAAGGCAATTGGACTGGACAGCCTTAAAGGTCTCTTTAGCTCTCAATCTATGATTCTGGGAAAATGTGAATAATTAGTTCCTCTCTATGGTCCTCAGAGTCCCGGAGGTCATCTGCTCTAAACTGAGTTACCAAGAATCCCCCTTACAAGCAGCCATCCAACCTGTCTTTGGAAACCTCCAATGAAGCAGGACCCAGTTCCATCCCATGAGATTCCATTCCATTTCACATTAAAACAAACAAACAAACAAACAAACCTACCACACCCTGAGGATTGAAAAAGAAAATGAACCTATTCCTGACTTCAAGAGGCCTTCAATCATGGTAGGGGATATACATATCCTTTCTGAGATGCAGTTCCTTTAATCAATAAAATATAAATGGAAAACAATATTCTACCCATCACAGATTTGTTGTATGAGACATGTGAAGGGGGCACTTTACAAACATCTGTCTGCAAAATTTACAAATGGGATTTGTACAGTTAATAAAATCTAATGGGGAGGCCACAGGATTCTGGAGTCTATGAATTTGTTTTGTTTCTGGTGTTATTTTTTTTCTTTTATTTATTTTCAGTGTTCTACAATCACTACCATATAACTTAGATTTTTTTTCCCTCTCTCCTCCTCCCTCCTCCCCCTTCCTCTTTCCCTCCCCTCTCCTTCCCTGAGACAGCATACAATTTTATATAGGTTCTACACGCACATTCCTGTTAAATAAATTTTCACCGTAGTCATGTTGTATAGAAGAATTAAAATGAATGGGAGAAATCATATATAACAAACCAAAACGTAATACAAAAGAAAATGATCTGTTATATTCTGCGATTGAATTCCATAGTTCTTTCTCTGGATGTGGAAGGTATTTTGCCTTAAATGACCATTGGGAATTTTTTAAGTCCTTGCACTGAAATGAAGTTCTAAGTCTACCAGAAAAAATCCTCCCACACTGTGGTTGTTGCTGTGTACAAAATTCTCCTGGTTCTGCTCCTTTCACTTGACATCAGTTCATATAAGTCTTTCTAGGCTTCTCTGAAGTCTTCTTGTTCATTTCTTATACAGCAATAGTATTTCATTACATTGTATACCACAACTTATTTAGTCACATTCCCCAGCTGATGGGCATCCTCTTGATTTCCAGTTGTGGGCCACTACAAAGAGAGTTGCTATAAATATTTTTGTACATGTGGGACCCTTTCCCATTTTTATGATCTTTTGGCTATACAGTCCTAGAAGCAATATTGCTGGGTCAAGGGGTATGCACATTTTTGTAGCCCTTTGGGAATAGCTCCAAATTGCTCTCCAGAATGGTTGTATCAGCTCGCAGCTCCACCAACAATGAATTAGTGTTCCAGCTCTCCCACATCTTCTCCAATATTTATTATCTTTCTGTTTTTGTCATGTTAGTCAATCTGAGAGGTGTGATGTGATATCTCAGAGTTGTTTTGATTTGCATCTCTCTAATCAATAGTGGTGTGAAGCATTTTTTCATATGACTATAGATGTCTTTAATTTCTTCCTCTGAAAACTGCCTGTTCATATCCTTTGACCTTGTTTTTTTTTTAATATTTTGTAAGTGTAATTCAATATAATTGGTTTTATTTTATGTACATACTTGATTCTGAGAAGGGGATCTATAGATTTCCCCAGTCTGACTGCCCAAGGGGACCATGAAACAAAAGAAAAGAATCTTGATGAAGTCTGGAAGACTGCACTCACACTCACTCTTTGAAATGGACTTGCTGGGTGACCCCGGGTTAGTCATTCGCTTCTCAGGACCTTATCATCCTCATTTGGCAGATGAGGAAAATGATGCATACATTTCTTATTTCAAAGGGCTTTGCCACTGCAAAATTCATTCAGATTCTCTTTTTAGAGGTATCTGGAGGAGTTTCTTGTACAGCTTAGGTGAGTACTTGTTTTCACTCCACCCCCTGGGCTATGGCGAGTCTCAAAGTGCACAATTTGGGTGAAATGGTTTCCCAATTGATCCCAGTCAGTCAAGTAGAAAGCATTTCTTAAACACTTCCTATGGACAAGGTACTGTGCTAAGTGCTGATGATAAAAAGACAGGACCAAAAGTCCTGCCCTCAGAGATTTCACAATCTAACCTGAGGAGATGTGCACATAAATCCAAGAGACAGAGAGTTGATGGAAAGTAATTTGGAAGGAAGGCACTAACAGGTAAGGAGATCTGCATGACACAGATTAGAGATAGAATGTCCTGATCTAGGAGGAGCAAGCTCCTGCTTTATAACTGGGGCACAGATTGTTTGGAGAAAGATGAGAAGGGTCCAGGCTGTGAAGACATTTAAATGCCAGAGAACTTTCTATTGGATCCTGAGGAAATAAGGAGCCACAGGAATTTACAGATTGAGGATTTGGGGTGACCTGTTGTTCAAATCTTTGCTTTATGAAAGTCCCTTTGGGAGCAGGGTAGAGAAGCTGGCTTATAGCTGGACCTTACCGTAGAGGCAGGGAAAGCAATTAGAAGGACATTGTAATAGTCAAGACACAAGGAAATGTGGACTTCACTATGATGGCAGCTGACTGATTGAAGAGAAAGGGACATAAAACAGATGCTGTGCCAAGGCTTGAGAATAGACTGGATACGTAAGGTGAATGTGAATGAATAGTTTAGGATGATTCCTGGGTCGTGAACCTGGGTGACTAGGAGGATGGTAGGACCCTGGACTCTGGTAAGGAAGTTCAGAAGAGGCAAAGGTTGGATGAAAATGATAACAAGTTCAGGTTTGGACGCATAGAGTTTAAGATGTCTACAGGACATCCAGTGCAAAATGTCCACAAGGAAGTTGATAGCACAAGAGAGAGCCAGTTAACATTATTACATATACACTTGCAATTAATAACCAAGATTTCACAATTAATGATTTATTTGAAGTTAGGCAATCCAAGGATACAAGTGACTCATTGAAGATAAAATTGATCTTAAAGGGTTTCCTTGAGGAGGAGCCATTTGAACTATATCCTGATGCAAAAATCTCCAATATCATTTCCTTTTAGGAATCATTGTGATAGGCTGATAGAACATGACAGGCTGGTAGAACAATTTATAGAAAGGTTTGGAGGGAGGAACACACAAAGTGTTCTAAGGAGACAAGAAGACTAGGAGTTGGACTGATGATGCATAGAGTAGTAGAGCAAAGATTGGTAATCTAGCTCAAAGTCAGATGGCGCTTCTGGAAGGCCTCTCTACACAATTATTCACAAAGACGTTTGCTTATAAAACCAAAATGCGTTTTGAATTAGTGAGAATGAAAGGGTCCACAAATGGATCTTGTTAAGGCAAGGCAGGATGTTTTCAGTGAGAGCACAGACTGGCTTCAGTCTAAGAAGGATACACCCACCCTTCCTACTCTGACCAGCTGAACTGAACAGCCCAAGGGAGGCAAGGTCAGTGCTTGGAAAGTCACTCAATGAGAATCAAACATCTCTCTCCTTACCTTGTCCCTAAAGCTACTTAGATAATCAAATTATTTGCTAATATGTTTGCATATATATATGTAAGTATATTATATATATAAAATATATGTGTATGTGTGTATGTATACACACATACTTATATATACACGTATATATACATACATACACACACATATATAGTGTGTGCATATGTGTATATATAATATATATATATTCCTTTTATATTTACCAGTTTATAAATCATGTGAACCTATTACTATGGCTATGACTAGGTGAACTATACAACTTAATGAGAAAATTTAAGAAGTTGAGATAAAGATGAAGCAATATTCCATCCCAGAGGTAATAGGGAGTCATTGGAGTCTAATGAGAAGGAGAATGACATGGCCAGACCTACTTTTAGGAAGATCATCCTGGGAACTGAGTGGAGGATGAATTGGTGTGTGGAGAGGCCTGACCAGGGAGAATGATTACAAGTCTATTGCAATAGTCCAAGAAGAGGTAGGGCAGCTAGGTTGCACCATAGAGCACAGAGCTGGGCTTGGAGTTAAAGAAGTCTCATGTTCCTGAGTTCAAATCTAGCCTCGACACTTATTAGCTGTGTGACACTGAGCAAGTCACTTCACCCTGTTTGCCTCAGTTACCTCATTTGTAAAATGACCTGGAGAAGAAAATGGCAAAGCACTCCAGTATCTTTGCCAAGAAAACCAAATACAGTCATCAAGAGTTGGACACAACTGAAAACAACTAACCAATAACAACAAAAGAGAGAATGAGGGCAGAATGTAGAAGTAGAGATAAGGGAAGAAATGAGGAGGTAGAGAAAACAAGATCTGGCATCAGATTAGATCTACGGATGAGGAGTGAAGGAAAGCGTACGGTGAAAGTGGCAAGATTGTGGTGACTTCAAACATGGCCGTGGCTTTGGCAGAAATAAGGATTAGAAGAGTCTCTGAATTTGAAGGAAGATGAAATCATGGGATCTGTGGTCCACTTCACCAGCCATCCCTTCCTGCTCCTCCAGTGTCCTCCCTGTGTCCCATTCCAGAAGTCATGAAGAGTCAGAAGGTGGACTTTTACTGACTATTCACTGCCCTCTAAATTTCAGTTGATACAAGTAAAATGTGACCAGGGGGGAGTAAGATGGGAAGGATTTTCCCAATGCACCTGTGCAGCCAAACCTGTAGGTTCAGGTTAGTTTCTGCTCATAACTAAGTGGCTGATTGACCTCCTTAGAAGTAAGTGGGACAGAGGTTCCAAGAGCTTAAATAACACATGGAAGAGCTGAGAAAATGGAGTATGGAGGGGTAGGGCAGGTGTGCTTGTGTGAGAGCCAAATCCCTCTTCAGAGAGGATGAAAGAGAATCCGTCTTACTGCTCTCTGATTGGTTGATCACATGTACATCCCTTGGAGTGATGCCATAGCCCCCACTTTGGTGACCACTTGTTCGGTGACCTTCCAGTGAGGAAACACTGCAATGTAAGTGTAGATCTGTTCTTCAACTTTGCCTTCCAAGTTACTTGAAATACAGAGTATAGAGCTGCTCTCTGTGTGTTGTCACGCCATGCTCTCTTAGAGTCAAAAAGACCTTCATTTGAACTCTAGCCCTGACGGCTACTGGCTGAGCTGCCCTGAGGAAGTCACTTAACTTCTCAGGGGCCCAGGCATCTCTCTGAGATATCAAAATAAGGAGGCTTTAAGATGGGAGTTTCCAGGATTTAACATAACCAGAACCAACCAGCTTGTCCATTCCTTCTGCCCATGCAACTGTTAGGAAATTCAGTTACAAAGGAAGTCATGTTGGTATGATGGAAAGAGCCTTGTCTGGGAGCCAGAAGACCCTGGTGTGAGCTTAGGCCCTAGCAGATGTCTTTAGCCAAGAAATTCCACCTCAGTTTCCCCTAAAGAGGAGACGAAAAAATGCCCTGCCACTTAACAGGGTCAGTGGGAGGAAAGTAGTTTACGTTAGGATTCTGCGTTATCTGCAATATTATAATAAGAAAATTGTTGAACCTAGCCAGTGATTTCAGAGGAATGGAGAGAGTCTAAGGAGCAACGCAGGCGGGTACCAGTTCTGGAACAGAGACCAGTCTGAGGTAAATAATTATGTATGAGGAGGAAGAGGATGATGTATCTGTCTATATGTACGTACGCATATATACATGTGTATATATTCTATATAATATATACAGATATAATAATACACATATATAAAACAAATAGGAGACATATATATAGATATAGATATAGATATAGATATATATGAGAGAAAGACAGAGACAGAGAGGAGAGACAGACAGGCAGGCAGACATATGGGGAATTGGCCTGATTTCGTTCGTATTACGTCCTGGCTGGTAAGGAACTGACTTCTACCAATGTCAGTTGGCAGCTTCTGGGCATCTCAGAGCATTTGCCCAGATGAACTGAAAGGTTAAGTGATTTGCCCAGAATCCCATAGCCAGCATCTATCAGAGGAAAGTCTTGAACCAAGGTCTGTCTGCCTCCAAGGCCAAGCTCTTTCGCACTGTCTCTGATCATTTTTTGTTGTATAGTATATTAACAACATACAAGTAACTTCCTTTCAGGGACTTAAAAGGGAGCAGGGCTCATTTTGGAGTTGTATGACCCGGATTCATATTTCACCTCTGATTCTACCTGTGTGACCTTGGGCAAGTCACTTGAAGTCCTTCAGATCTTCAATTTCCTCTTTTGTAGAGTGGAGGGCTCCAAATCTGTGATCCCATAATCCTAGGAGGCTTTTATTCCATGATAGAAGGCAGAGAGTTCTACTTTTTGTTTTAGTTTTTGGTTTTTTTTTTTTTTTACTTGTATGCCCAGAACCTAGCAGAATGTCTAGTAAAGAGTAGGCACTTCATAATTGCTTGCTAGTTCATTAGTCTTAATGAAATCTTCCCTTTGCAAACCACCCTTACTCTTGTGGCTGCCACAAGTGACTTCTCAAGACCAATTCAACAGTACCCTGGAGCCATGGAGGTAACAGGCATGCCAGGTGTTGGGAGCCAAAGAAAGGGAAGGAAGATGGGAGAGACCAAATGTGGTGGCTTTCCCTGACCGCAGGAGGTTCAGGGTCCAGACCTTCTCCTTCTCCTCCACCCCAGGATCCACCCCCTCCCCAACCAGATGCCCCTTTTTATTTCCCAACATTTGTTTCTGCTGCCTCAGGACCTTCCAAGGCTGACTCCATTAAAAAAAAACAAAAAACTTGTTAACTTTTAACAGGCCTTCGCAACAGGGAGAGGGGTGAAGCTTCCAGCAGGGCAGTGAAAGTGAGAGATTCATTCCTTTCTCTTCACATACTCTGGCAGGGAGGAGGAGGGGGATCCTGGCTCTGCAAGCAGCCCATCAAGGGGCCTTGATGTTGTGTTTATAGGATCCCTTCGAGTCTGACCTCTCCTAACACTGACCAAATCTCTCCTATGTGCAGGGCTCTAAGATGTAAGAGTGAGAACACCAGGAGGAAAAATAGCAGTGCCCTCCCTCAAGAGGCTTGTCGTCTACTAAAGCCAGGGTGACATCTCCACAAACATGGATGATCCAGGGCAGGAGAGAATTTTAAAGGAATTTTGGAGTTTGAGATAGCCACAGCTGGGGAGGGGAAACACAGTTACAGGGGATGGCCCTTGATTTGGACCTTGGAGGAATACAGGATGTCAGAGTATTCACTGGACCCAGAGTCAGGAAGACCTGCTTCATTTACATGACCTGGGTAAACCCAGAAAAATCACTTAGGCTCTCTGAGTCTCAGTTTCACCATCTGTAGGTTAAAGTGGTTGGACCTGATGGCCTCTCAAGTTCTCTCTAGATCTCAGTCCGTGATTCTATGTCTTATTTAACTTAAAACAAGTCATCACCAAACCTCTCTGGGCCTCAGTTTCCTCATCTGTAAAGTGAGGGGATTGGACCGAATGGTTTCTAAGTTCTCTCTCTCTAAATCTATGATCCCATGAACAGGAATAAAAGGTGAGGAGAGAGTTCTGGGATAAAGTCTGTGCAAATGCTTGGAGGGGAGGACCCCAGAATGAAGAGGAACAGGATGATTTTGTTGGGGAGGAGACCTCAGGGACATGAAAGGGAAGGGAGAGAACAAAGCTGGAGGTGTAGGTTGAAGCCAATCTGAGAAAGGGCCTCACTGCCTGAAGGAGCCAGGAGCCAGAAAGGACTTTTGAACTGGAGTGGGATGGGATCAGACCTTTAGGTGACATCAGCTATCCTTGGCATAGACTGGAGGAAGGCGGGGGTACTGAGGAGCTCAGAGGCTGCGACAGAGGGAACCAGGCAGGAGGCCATGAGAGTTCAGGGAGGCAAGAAGTGAGAGAGAAGAGAGTAGACTTGGGAAGTGACTGACTGAGGCCTGGGGGGGAAGGAAAGGGAAAGGTCCAAGGGTGAGAATGCTGAGGGACGGAGCTGAGTCCAAGGGGAGTCTGGCAGCTATGCCAACTGAAATATGGAAAGACAAGGGCAAGGAAGTGGATGCTTTTGGTTTGGGACATTAAAGATTCTGCTGGTGGGATGGTAAGTCCAACAATGGAGGGCTGGGAGTGCCCATAAGGGTTGTCTATTCCAACCATCTCATTGTGTGGATGATGAAAATGAGAGATGAGTGACTGGCCTGAGGTTATACAGGTAGCAAGTAGTAAAAGTGACATTTTAATGAATGTATGAAAAAGCATTCAGTGGACACTTACTGGATATTAGGCCTTAAGTTAAGTGCTAAGGATATAAATTCCAAAGTGAGAAAAGTCCTACTCAGAGGAGCTTACATCCCAGTGGGGGAGTCAGCACACAGTTGGGACTGTTAGTTTGGAAAAGGAATGTCTGGGATGCCGCAGGTTGGATGGAGGGATCCATGGAACTGTCCATTTAGACATCCCCTGTTCTCAGGCCCCTCCAGGCTCTGACACTGTGAGATCCAATCATTCAGCAGACACAGCAGCAGTTCCCCTCAAGCCATTTGGAAAGGACGGATGAATCTGGCCTCACTTTCAACTTGGCACTCAACTCAAATTTTATCAAACCCAAAAGGCTGGAACAGTCTTCTCTTGCTGCATTTCAGAGCACACTCACTCGCTCCTCCGTTCCCCTCCTCCCCCCCCCCCCCCACTGTCATTCACAGCCTGTGTGAATTTCAAGGAAAATTTAAGCCGCATGTTTCTGATTCATTTGCACTTAACTCTTCAAAATAGGATTTTGAAAGAGCAAGTTGCTGATCTGAAAAGAAAAAAAAAAATAAAGCCCTCTCTTCCTGGAAAACAGGATGTTGTCCTTAACCAAAGTCATAAAAACAAAACAAACCCAAAGCCTTCCAATCTAGCACACTGGGGTTCAGGTTAAAATTGAGAACACCTAAGCTTAGAGGGAATGGTCCCCTCTGGTTCAAGGTGCCTCTCGAGGGCCCTGCCCTGAAGTCTGGGAGCACCTGGGACGGTGGTTTATGGAGTATCAGTTTTCTGGCAGTATTTTTTCTATTATCCCAGGGAGGGGGACTGGAATATGGATAATCCAAGGGAATCGGTACTTATTAAGCACCCATTACACATTAGGAAGAAGAGCTGACATTTGGATCATGTTTTAAGATTTATGATAGCTTTGTAGGAAGGGTCTCTTTTTACCCTCATGACGAATACTTTAAGAGAAGTAAATTGACTTACCCAAGGTCTCACAGCTAGTACAGAATTAGAATTTTAACCTAAGTCTAGTATCTGCCTCAAGATGAATAAGGAATTATAAATGACTTTATTGGGAGGGGCTAAATGTTGTGAATCATGTAGCAAGGTATTAATCTCTCTCAGTCTCACTATACCACTTAGGAAAATATGGAGCTAATGTTATAACATCAGATCCAGGATGTGTTTATGTAAATGCATATGAATATGTGTGTACATATATATATACATACACACATATGTATATATAACTCTGTATGAAGATGTACATGTATACATACACACACAGAGTTAAAGTTTCTGCTGCTCATTCATTTTTTAGTCATGTCGGACCCTTCGTGATCCCATTTGGGGTTTTCTTGGCAAAGATACTGGAGTGGTTTGCCGTGTCCTTCTCCAGCCATTTTACAGATGAGGAAACTGAGGCCAACAGGATAAAGTGACTTGCCCAGGGTTGCTGTTTGTCCTTTGTTCTCAAAGAGGACCATGACACCAGGAAGGTGATACTATGACATGCACAGCTTGTAAGTGCCTTAAGTGATATTTGAACTCACAAAGATGAGACTTCCTGATTCCAAGCCCAGGGCTCTATGTACTAGCATACCACTTAGCTGCCCCAACAATGTTAATACATATCTACAAATCAGTTAGGGGAGAGGGGTTGGTAATACCTGGGGCATCAGGATAGACTCTGTAGGAGATCATACATGAGTTAAGTCTCAGAGGAAAGTAGAGATTCATAACATGGTGCCTCACTGTTATCTGTCTTGGAGGTCCTCTTGCCTCCTAATGAGCTGAGAGCAGGGGGTTGGTTTTTTGTTTTTTTTTTTCTTAGTGCTTACTGTAGTTCAAAGGACTAAAGGGGAAGGGGAGGGAAATACTCCATTGAGATCAAGCCAACACCTACTAATCCAAGGCATTTCCATATGACCTGTGTCTGAGCTGGACCTGGGAGGAGGCTCCTGATCTGAGACAGAGCATTCCAAGCAAAGGGGTTAGAATGAAGCGGGGCCCAGAGGCAAGAAAGCGCGAGGCCTGTTTGGGGGAACTGTGTGTGCTCCACTTGGCTGGGTTTAATGCTGAGGTCAGACGAACCATCGTTCAACAGAGGGCTTGCTTCTAAAACCCCAATGGTTCCTATCTCATTGCACACACTTTAAAACCCACAAGTGCATCCCAAGTCCAAAATCATCAGATTCTTTACCTCGGAGTCAGGAAGTATTTTTTTAAATAATTTTTGGTAAAAGGAGCTCAGAGTGCTTGGTCCCCTCTGCAGATTGCATTTTTAAAGCAAATTAGGGTCACTGCTGCCACATTAGGGGGCACCTGGAATGTATTTTATTGAGTATACAACAGGTAGGAGCAAAGGGTGGTGGTTTGGGTCAGTGGAAGTCTTCCTTCATGGAAAAGGTGTTTAAAATTCCTAGGACTGGAGGGACGATTTTATACAAAGGAAAAAAAAGAGGTTCTCCACACTGGTTTGGGGATGGAGACTGAATTCTGGTTTCAGAAACTTTGTGTCCATCTGTGTATATAAGGAGTCCCACCATCCCTTGCTGAGGTCAAATGTCAGTCTTAACCACTTTTCCAAATCTCCTGAGCTGAGCTACAGAGCTCTGGCAGGCCCTGGCATCCTATCTAAATTTGATCTCTTCAGAAGATCCAGGGGTGGCTTCTGTATTGCAGCCATGGTGTCTAGACCAAACATCGATGGTGGGCAGCATTCCTCACTTTGGCAGCAGTTTGCCTAACAGCTCGTGGCCATGTGAGTAGACAGGAACTTTGTTTTTCCTAGCTCCCATCTCAGTATCTCAATGATAACTTGGAAGAGTTTGTGGTATATCTGGGTGGGGAAACTCTCATCGATTCAGATTGCATCGTATGACAGTGGAAAGAACGCAGAATCTGGGGTTACTGTAGTCCCTGGGTTTGAATCCTGGCTTAGTAGCTGTGTGCCTTAGGACAATTTATTCAGTTTTTCTGAAATAAATTTTCATTGAGACATAATGAAGTGAGTAAAAATAAAATAAATTGTAATACCATTGTAAAGAAGACCACATTGGAAATACTTAGGAAGTCTACTCAACACAACGAGCAGCCCCAATTCCAGGGGACCAATGATAACACCATCTGCCCACCTCCTGACATGGTGTTGATGGACTCGGGGAAAAGAGATATATTTGTTTGGCATGTTCAATATGGGGATTGATTTTGCTAGACTATACACTTCTGTTGCAAGGAGGGGTTTTTCCCTCTTTTTACTTCCAATACCCTGGGGGAGGGAGGATAGATGTTTATTAATTGAAAAAAAATTAAAATATTTTTTAAAAACCCTTTTCTGGGCATCATTCAATTTACCATTAGTAAAAATAAAAGAATAAATGGGGTGACCTGTGAGAGTCCAACTCAAAAGATCTATAAAGGATGAGCAGAATTTGGTTATCCAGGATATATCCAACTCAAAAGATCTATAAAGGATGAGCAGAATTTGGTTATCCAGGATATTTATAGACTTGTAGATTTAAGGGGAGAAGGGAGGTTATTTATAAGATCCATTCTTCACCTCTTTTGATGGGGAAGATACCAAGACCCAGAAAAGGTCAGCAATTTGTCCAAGGTCATAACAGTAGTGTTTGAACTCAGATGCTCTGACTCCAAATTTAGCATTTTTTTTTGCATTGTTCTACTTGGACTTAGAGTAGATTTTTTTTAAAAAAACCCTTCTCTCCTGTATCCAGAAATACTACAGGTTTAAAGAAAGTTTATTACAGAATAAGATTAGAAAAGAAATATGCAATCTAAAATAAGTTCTCCCAAATGTAGAACAGTTGGGTTTAGATAGATGGAGATTCTCTTCCTTTAACCCTCTCTAGTCTCTGAGATATTCTTGAAGACTTATAGATATTTGGTTGGTGGTGACATATTTGGGAAGATGATGATGCTAATACCCTAGGCATTGGTTATAGAAGGCTTCCTGAAATTAAATAGGAAATGTTATAGTAAAAACACAAAGCTGTGCTTTGAAGGAAGCCTATCTTGGTATTTTAAGTAGTTAGAGAAGCATATTCAGGATCATTTGAGGAAAAAGAAGTACTAAGGGCATGTTGCTTTCATGATTAAAATTAAAGCTCACTAGGTCATGGAATTAGATAGATAGACAGATAGACAGATAGATGATCAATAGATGGATGGATACATAGATGCATACATATACATACACACACCTTTAGCACCATGACTTGCACATTGTAAATATTTAATAAATGCTTCTTGGATTGGTTTGACTTGTGGAGCTGATCCTGGATCCCTGAGCCCTACAACAAGCAAGCTGGAAAAGACTTTGCATATGGCCTGATGATGGAGCTTGTTGGACATCCGCAAACCAGCATGGCTGGAGAGGCTCAGCAGCAGCCTGATGATGTTTCTCAACCTCAGAACTTCAAGAATTTCAAGGGAAAAAAAGATCACATCTACTCAGGTATGGAGGTAGTGCCCTTGGGAAGAGGAGCAAAGTAGCACATCTAAGACTCCATGGCTCGTTGAAATGAGGACTAAGAGCTTACAGACCACCTGTATCCATCATCTCATTTGATTCTCACAATGACCCTGATCCTGCACCTGTATCTATAATGACCATCATCCCTTTTTTTATGAAGGAGGGAATGGGTGATCAGAGTGGTTTACCCAAAGTCACAAAACTTCTAGTGTTGAATTGGAAGAATGGTTGGAACAAAGGTCTTCTGAGTTCAAAGATTCTTTCCTCTTGAAATGTGCTGCCTCCTGCTGTGTAGCAGGCAAACTTTCTGGAGTCAAGGGAGTGGATTAAATGAATTCTTGTTATAAATAAGGACCCTGAGTCTCTATGGTAAAATAAGAGAAATTAGTGGAAGATGAAGAGTTGGATTCTGACACGGACTGAAGACCTACCATAGCCCTAGAAAGGAAATTCAAGATTCCATAGTACTTCTTTCAAACTATTTGATGATGATTGTACCTTTCATTAATATATATATACATATGTAGTATGTTTTGAGACAATACAGTTCAGAGACCCCATCAACATACTTTCTTCCAAATCAAATCATGTGACACAAGAATTCTAAGGAAAGGTGTTTAATTAAAATAGGAAGGAATGAACATTTATATAGTGCCAACAATGTGCCAGGCACACTGCTAAGCACCCTTATTTTTCTTTTAATAAATACCTTATTTGATACTTAGAACAACCTTGTTGTCTTCATTTGCAGTTGAGGAAATTGAGGCAAACAAATGTTAACTAAATGTCTGAGGCCAAATTTGAACTCAGGACTCTCTGAGCAAAGTGCTCTACCCACTGTGCCACCAAAAACAGGATAGTATATAAATAAAAGGAAACTGAATTCAGTGTTAAAAAACAGGCAGCATTCATTTCCATACAGGTACCCCCAGGTCCCCCATCCTTCACTGCTATTTCCTTTACTCTGAAATTTCCTTTTATTTTTTTTGTATGTATATAGTTATGTCTTTGCCTCTGTGGTCCTTAACGCAGTTCTTAGTGGGTAGTAAATACTTAATAAATGGTTGCTGACTACCTGGCACCTCCCCCTCTGAATGTTTTTGAGATGCCCAAGTTACCCTCCCACCCCTCACTCCTGTTCTCAACACAGCGGGAGAGAGGCATGGTAGTTTACTCAGAGAAAAATTTTAGAGGAACCTGTCATACCAATTGCCTTGGGATGCTTGGCTTTCTTGGCACTGAAACCATAGAACCTTATGCGTGTTCATGCTGACCGCACTCAATGAAACTGTTGAAGTATAGGCTACATTGATCTTTATTGGTGTTACAAGTGTTTCTGTCAACGACAGTAGCCCTGGCATGCTTTAGGCAAAAAGGCACCATTTTGTTCTTGTCCTTGACAATTTTCCTATGTCATGGGAACAATATTCTCCAAATCACCATTTTCTCTCCTCATACTCCATGTCCTATCCTGAAAGTTACATTAGGGGAGGTGGGGGTAGGGGGAGAAAAGGAGGGGAAGAGGGAGGGAGGGAGGAAGGAGAGAGAGAGAGAGAGAGAGAGAGAGAGAGAGAGAGAGAGAGAGAGAGAGAGAGAGAGAGGAGAAAGAGTGTGTGTGTGTGTGACAGCAAGTCCTTCCTTGAGCTTGTGACTAGAAGGATGACCAGATTCAGAAGCTAGATTCAGATGTATCATGCTATATCCTTGCTGAGTACCCTTTCCCTAATCTGAATGTTCTCTTCTGCTATAGCTAAGTAAAACCATCTTCTGTTAACTGTTAGATGAATTCTGGGGGCCATTCTGGGAAGGTGGCAGAGGTCAGAAATTTCCAGACTCTCATTTCATTCTAAATTTGGATCTAAATTACCAGAAGACTGGCCTAAGTTAGACTCAATCCCACACGATCTTATAAGACTTTCTAACTGGAATGAAAACACTACCGAAATCAAACCACAGGCTTCTGTGAGATAAAGTCCTAAGATTTTCTCCAATGGATGAGGTTCTCTTAGTCCCAAAACGTTGTGGGAACATGGGACCAGTATGCAGGTTATACACTGCTTTGTCAAGAAAGCAAACGGACTAAAACAAAACAGGTGACGTTTTATCATAAAGAGATTGGGAGTCTCTTGCTATCCTTAGTAGAGTGGGGAGTGGGAGTCCATGATCGACAGCACCGTAATTGTGAGTCTCCTAACCAGCTGGGTGATGTTGGGCATGTCTCTTTCCCTCTCTGCTTTGTCATTTTTAAGATTACAGTCAGACTAGGTGATCTCCAAAGTTCATTTGAGTGCTAATATTCTGTGAGTCTATACCTCCAAACACATTCTCATTATTCACAAATACTGCTGCCAACACTCAACCACATGTGTTGGCCTTACAGTGGTGTTTATTATTGATGGAACACCATTAATATGAAGTCAAGCCAGAGCATATTTGATTTTTGGCTAAAGGTCCTTAAAATGTGGCCAATATACTGCATGCAATGATTAGGGTTTGAGAAAATGGTGAATTTAATTAATCCAATGACCCCAATGGGCTCATTTATCATAATTACTGGGCACCTTGCATCTGGAGAAGGCACAGCAAGGTTAAACATTTTTAAATAAGACACATGGCAATCCTTAGTCTTCTAGAGGTTATTATGAGAGAGTTTTGCTCTATTACAAAGTATAACAGCACCGTCTTAAGAACTTCAGGGAAAAAAAAAACAGCATTTATTGCTATGTTTTAGGAATCTCAGCATCAGTTTCTATAAATTGGAAGTGACCTTAGAAGACCTGTAGTCAAATTCATGCCTTAAGAATAATTCTCTCAAAAAACTTACCTGATAACTTATCCAACCTTTGTTCAAAGGCATCTATTCAGGGGGAAGCCACTTGAGGCAACCCATTTCATTTAATTAGGATGTTTCAAAAAAAGTAAGCCAAAACCTACCTTCTTGCTCCATTTATCCATTGTTCTCTCTGGGACCAAACAACATAAATCTTATTCCTCTTTTGCATAACAGTCTTCCAGATGTTTTAAGATAACTATCATATCTTCCCACCCCACTGTAATCTTCTCTCCTCTAGGTTAATCATGCCCATTTCCTTCAATTGATTTGCATGTGACACGGACTCAAGGTCTGTCATTCTGGTTGCCCTACTCTGAATGCTCTCCCGCTTATCAGTCTTTCCTGAAATGTGGCACCAAGAACTGAATACATTATTCCATATGAAGTCTGACCAGGACAAAATATGGAGGCCATATTATCTCCCTTTTCCTGGAAATAATGGTTGTCAGTGCAGCGTATGATGTTAACTTTTTGTTTGCCAGATTCTAATGCTGACTAAATCCCACAGATTTTTCTTTTTTTGCAGGTCAACAGTCAATAAGCATTTATGTGCTAGGCAATGTGCTAAGTATTTGGTATACAAATACAAGAAAGAGAAAGGGTTTCTGTCCTAGAGGACCTTAAATTTTAACAGAGGAAGACAATAAATAAGTAGCTGAAAATCGGGGGTGGAGGGGGGGCAAAATTCAGAGTCAGAAGCAGAGCCAGGAGATGAAGAAAGGACAAGTGACTGGGAACCCTTCCTAAAATGGAAGGTTCTGCGAAGAATTCACCAGTGGGAGACAGGGGCCACAAGGCCCCCAATGCCTAGCTGTCCCTCCTCCTTCTTCTAAGTTCATTTTTGAATGCATGTTGCCTATGATTTTTCCTTTGAAGCTGATATGAAGCCAGTCATGGAACCTCTTGGGACCCTGGCATTTAAACATTTCAACCTCTTCCTAATCATACTGCATTTTAGTTCACCTCTCTATCTTTTCCACAAGAATAGTATAAGAGACTTTGTCACATACTTTGCAAAAATCTAGGTAAACTAGATCTACACTACTTCTCTGATATGTTTATTTCATAAGTATCAAAAAAGGAAATGGAATTAATGAATGACTAACCACTCCTTTCCCCTTTTTAAAAATAGTATTTTTTTCAATTACACGCAAAGACAAATTTTAACAATTCATTATTTTTTTAAATTGAGTTCCAAATTTCCTCCTTCCCCCCTTCACCTCCCCCTTCCCTAAGATGGTAAGCAATTTGAGATTGGTTATATATGTGCAAACATGTAAGACATTTCCATATTAGTCATGTTGCAAAAGAAGATACAGACCAACAGAAAAAGAAAAAATAAAGTGAAAATAGTATACTTTGATCAGCATTCAGACTCCACCAGTTTTTTCTCTGCTTAAAAATATCATTTTTCACCATGAATCCTTTGGAATTGTCTTGCATCATTATGTTGCTGATAATAGCTAAGTCATTCATAGTTGATCATCATACAATGTTGCTATTACTTGTCATGGTTCTGCGCATTCACTTTGCATCAGTTCATGTAAGTCTTTCTAGGTCTTTGGATCAAAGACAGTCAAGAAGGAAGGATAGCAACTCATTCATCCACGGGTTAATTCAGAAGTGAATTTGATTGGGCAAATCCTGCGTAGTAACTCTTATATTCTTCAGATAAGTAAAGGGAAAGGGAGAAACAAAAGACGAGAGGCAAAAATTGATATATTTACAGAGAAAATTAAAGATATTTGATGAAAATAAATAAAATTAATAATGAAATTAAAGATATTTGATGAAGGTATTAATAATTTCAACAGTCACAAGAGGCAAAATATCTTCAGAAAAGTCTTAAGTCATTGTTTATATTACTAATAAAATGCATGGGGAAGAGGAGGGAAGAGTAATTCCTAGATATTTGTTTTAAATTTAATTTATCTACTAGGACAGACTTCAAGAGCTAAGCACTTGACCAATATTGTCTCCTTTGATCCTCACAATGAGATAGGTGCTGTTATCAGTTTAGGAAACTAAGGCAGGTGACAGTTAAGTGACTTGCCCAGAGTTACACAGGTAGTGTCTGAGGTCAGATTTGAACTGGTTTTCCTGACTCCAGCTTCTGTGCAATGTGGCACCCCCTAGCTGCCTATACAGGGAACGGAAGCAGGTTAGCAAATAACACCACTCAGGTTGGAAGAAATCATGATCATTTACAACAGAAAGAAGGCAGATCTGTTCAACTCTTCATTTTTTTACTCATTTTTTTGCCCCTTCAAGTAGAATTATCATTGGATTGAAAAAGATTGAACAGAAAAAAACTGGATCCTATGAAAGAAAAAGCCAAAATAAGCAGGGAGATGTAAGAGATCCCTTGCTGCAAGGGTTCAATTCAGTAAAGCAAACATTTAACAAATGCCGATTTTAGGCAATGAACTGTTTAAGAAACTGGAGATGTAAAGATACTAACAACCCAAAGTGTCCTCTGGAAACAGGTCTATTTGCTAACATTCCTGTTACATTTAGCAGAAAAATTCCATTTATTCTTCTGCTTTTTTTGTACTTAGTATCTGCATTTCTTGATAAAATCACAATTATTAATTATTAAGGTGACATATTTGCTTATGCTTTTATATGAACTATGCAAAGCGGTATAGCATCCAGAAAGCTGGCCTTGGAGGAAGGAAGACCTCAGATAAGTGTTGCCTCTAATATACACTGGCCATATAATCTCAAATAATTTCTTAGGGCCCCAGGAAATTCTAAAATCATTAATTATTGCAAAGGTGCTAGTCTGTATTGGTAGAGGTTTCACACTGGAAACTCCCTATAGGGATGACATCATAAGTGCGGTTAAAAAAAAGCTCTCTTAATGCATATAGAAAAAAGTCACAATGTGATTGGATTTAGTAGGGTCAAGCAGGTAGCAGAGTACTAGACTTGGAGTCATAAGGTTCAAATTTCACCTCAGGGACCTACTTAGCTGTGTGATTCTAGGAGAGTCAGATTAACCTTCATCAGATCCAGTTTCCTCATCTGTAAAATGGGCTTAGCAGCAGTGTTGTGCTAATCAAGTCAGATAACACATGGAAAGTGCTTGGTAAATATTTACATGCTCAGCAGTACCATAAATTCATGGATCAGTGTTGTCTAGGTCACCTTTGCTAACATTTTATATTTCCAGTAATATTCCTTGTGATCCATAAATTTCTTTCTCAGCTTGTTTCTCCCTGGTCTGGGTGTAAGGATAATAGATGTCTCCATAAAAAGAATTTGGAAAGTTTTCCTTTTCTCTATCTTTATTAACTCTGTTGTAACATAGAAATTGTTATTTAGTTGTTCGGGATAATTTTATACTAGGTTCATTGCTTGAGAGATCTGACTTCTTAAAGGGGAAGGTTCCCCAATTTTCATGTTACTTCATAAATGGAATATCAACCAACCCTATATATGACACAAGAAAAGTTGGTCTTGTAACAGTTCTAGGTTGCTATGCACATGAATATCTTTCATAATCTCCTTTGCCCTCTTTTTGCTCATTCTGTCGTAAGTGTCTGCAACCACTCTTGAATGATCTGCCTTCATTGTTACCCATCTTACCCAATGGTGGAGCAACTAGGTGGTGCAGTGGATGGAGCACCAGTGCAGGAGTCAGGAGGATCTGAGTTCAAATCTCACCTCAGACACTTGTCACTCTAGCTGTGTGACCTTGGGCAAGTCACTTAACCCCAATTGTGCCTCATCCTGGGTCATCTCCAGTCATCCTGATGAATATCTGGTCACTGGATTCAGATGGCTCTGGAGGAGAAGTGAGGCTGGTGACCTGCACAACCCTCCCTCACTCAAAACAAAGTCAAGTGCAAGTCATGTCATCGTTTCTCTGATGGCATGGTCTTCTTCGGCAACAAAGGATGAATACACATACAATGATATACACAAGTGAGGTTAAAATAGAAGAGAAATGTTGTAGTAGCTCAGTCACTGCAGTTGTGACAAACCCTTCATGATCCCATTTGAGGTTTTCTCAGCAAAGATAGAGTGACTGATCATTTTTTTCTCCAGCTCATTTTACAGATGAGGAAACTGAGGCAAATAGGGTTAAATGAATTGCCCCGGCTCACACAGCCAGTGCCTGAGGTCAGATTTTATCTCAGGTCTTCCTGACTCCAGGTCTGGTGCTCTATCCACTGTACTTCCTAGATACCCTGAATAGAAATGGAGCCCACTAAACTATGCATAAGAATCCTAGAAGGCCGTATGTTTTCTTAGAAAACCACATGTTAATATTATCTAAGTTTTATTATATATTTGTTTGTTATGTTTAACATCTACCAATTACATTTTAATCTGGTTCAGACCACGCTTGGGAAGTGTTACGGGCCATGGGTTTGACTCCTCTGGTGTATGCCATAATTATAGTTCCATATATATAATAATGCCCAATTACAACTCTACCCACCCCCAACTTCACCAAATCCTGAGCACCACCACTATTCCAAATCAAGACTCAAAATAGCTCACTTTCCTTCTCATTTGGTTATTGAGTCCTAATCATAGTTTGCCATAATAGAAGTAGACTGCATGCCAACTTCAAGAAATCTAAATTCATCCTAGGCTTTTCATCTGGAAAGACAGTTGGCCCACCGGGAGGGTATGGAGGCACATTATGTGGCTATCCTCATTAGCATTAACCTCCAGGGTCTGAGTGGGTCCTAAGACTGATGGGTTGGTGCCTTAATGATTGAAACTAGACCAAAATGGTGAGCATCACCATTTTGGCTTAGCAAAGTCTAATTTCTCCCCACAGTAAAATCCCTTCAGTGAGTAAGCATTCTTTCAATTCCAACTCTGGATCCTATTTCTTAGGTAATATAGTGTAGCTTAGTGTAACATAATGGCTTGCAGGGTTGAAGACTTGGAGTCTAGAGAGCTGAATTTGAATCCTGCCCCACATACTGATTAGCTGCGTTTATCTCTGGCCAATCACCTAATCTCTGTTTCAATTCCTTATATACAAAATGTGTACAATAATCATACTCTTTAAACTGATGGGGCTTGTCACCCTTCACCCTTCAGTTTGGGGATTTGGCCGGTGGGTTGCCTAGGGATTTCCATTCCAGTTAAATTTAGACTTGATCAGAGTAGACCAGCGTCATGACCACCATTTGTCCTAATCCTTTTCCATTCGGTCACAGAAGAGAGGCAAAATACCATGTAACTAGACACTGTGGGTGGGTCACTCTCCTCTCTCAGACTGGAAAACTGGATTACAACTTAATCATGCCCCTGATTAATATCAATTTCAGAAAACTTCTGGTATCAATTTGCTTTGATTCATTAATTCCTACTTAAGTTTATGATATTGAAAATAATGAGGTGACTATTTCAACTTTTAAAACCTTTATAAAAGACTCAGAAATAAATATATTGATCCTATCTCATGTGTAATTGGAAAAATTTAATACAAAGAGGTACTATAAATATGATAACAGTAACACCCATTCAAAAGTTATTAACAAATCCACTCCACTCCAAGTCAATAGTCCCCAGGACTGTTATCAGCTGGAGTTTTTGCACAGCTGTTCCTTGTACTGCAGCCCACCTCTCTCCAGAGGCACAATCAGTTTTGATTTGGTTGGTGTTCAAGGTCAATCGCCACATAAATCAGTGAACACAAATTAAACTGCTTCACATTCTGACTAGAGGAATATCCTGTTTCAAATTCCACCTTAGACACTAGCTATAGAATGGAAGGATAGAAGATGGGGAGGGATTTTTAAGTATCAGGAACTGCGCTTAGTGCTTTACAATGTCATTTGATCCTCACGTCAACCCTGAAAGGTAGGTACTATTATCCCCATTTTACAGGTGAGGAAATTGAGGCACACAACTTATTAGTCATGTAACCCTAAACAAGTTACTCTGAGGCCAGGTTTGAACTCAAGTGTTCCTGGCTCTAAGGTTTAGCACTTTATCCATCATACCACCGGGGTGCCCAGTGACCTTGGGCAAGTCATTATACATTTCCATGTCTCTGTTTACTTAAAGACTCAGTCTTTAAGATTTTTTTGAGTATTAAGTATATAGGCATTAAGGAGATAGGAAAAAAAGGATAGTCCCTGACTTCAAAGAGTATCTATTTTCATAAGGGAAGAATATACGCATACACATATGAAAACTTATACAGATGGTGAGTGGAGCCATAAAGGCTTGGATTGGTAAGACTACACTATGCTTTATGGAAACTGATGAGATTTATGGCCCCAGGATTACAGAGAGAAGGGAGGGAGTGGAGAGTGAGGGCACACATGTGATAGAATAGCTATGCTCAGCTAGATAGCCAAAAAGTCAAATGTAACATGGGAGAGTAGAGATCTTCAGGGCATGCTCTCTGGTCCTGGTAGCTGTGATGACCGAGGTGACTGGAGTAGGAAGTCAAGGCCAGTATTAATGGGCTCCACTTCTTAGCTGGCACAGGTTTGGCTTATCTACAAGGCAGTACTGTCCAGTTAGATAGAGAATACCTAGTGCTGGGCCTCAGGCAATTCAATGGGTGAGGTAGGGAAACTTGGGTAAGGTTTTTCCACTGAAAAGATTGACTAAAAGGGAAATGGACCTACATTTACAAAAATGGCAATGGACCTACATTTACAAAAATGGCAGCTCTTTTTGTGGTGACAAAGAATTGGAAATTGAGGGGATGCCCATCCATTGGGGAATGGCTGAACAAGTTGTGGTATATGAATTTGATGGCATACCGTGGTACTTTAAGTAATAACTAGCAGGATGCTTTCGGGAAAACCTAGAAAGACTTACATAAACTGATGCTGGGTGAAGTGAGTTGAACCAGGATAACATATTCACAGTAATAGCCACATTGTATGATCAACTATGACTTATTTAGCTCTTCTCGGCAATATAATGATCCAAGACAATTCCAAAAGTTCCATGACAGAAAATGCTAACCACCTCCAGAGAGAGAACTATGCAGTCTGCATGCAGGTCGAGGCATACATACTATTTTCACTTTTTCTTGTTGTACTTGGATTTTCCCTTTTGTTCTGTTTCTTCTTCCACAAAATGACTAATTGCATACATATTATCTGTATCAGATTTCTTACCGTCTTGGGGAGGGGGCGATAGAAGGAAGGAAGAAAAAATTTGGAACTCAAAATGTTACAAAAAATGAGTGTTGAAAGCTATCTTAATATATGATTGGAAAATATGAAATATGTACAAATATATATTTTATATGCATATATAAAAAATATATATATAACATGTATGTCTTAATATATAATTGGAAAAAATAAAATACTATTTACAAAAGAAAAAGATCGTTTAGCCAAATGGTCAGTTCCAACACTGGTGGAGTACTGATAAGTATGGTGTTTAATACAAGTCTATGAAATTTTAGTCATCAAAGACAAAAGTTTGATCATGTCCCTTCCTCCTCTCCTAGCCTTCTCTTCCCCAGACTACTCTTTTCAAGTTAGTGAAGGACTGTCATGTAGAAGGAGGATTAGATTTTTTTTCTATTTGACTGCAGAGAAAAGCAAGAAGTTAGGGGTAAAAAAAAAAAAAAAAGTAAAACATTATGGCGAGGGAAAATAATGAAATAGTCACAGAGTGAATGTAGGATCTGACTCAGACACAAATCCTGCCTCTGATACCGATCAGCTGAGTGAGGAAGCCATCAGGGCCTCGAGAAAGATACAGAAAAGTCAAGGGTTGGAATCAACATAGGCAATTTTCCCAGAGAGCTCCCCATGCAGAAAGCTTTTAGAAATATGCAAAAGTGGGAGAGGATATCTTAGGACATGGTGGAAGACAAGACATATTCAAAATCACTCAAGATAAGGAGTCAAGGATAGTGTGCTATCTGTCCTGGTGAAAGGCAAATCCCTTGAGGAAATCCCAGTCATTCAAATATCAAAGAGATTGCGTACATGACCTACCTCTCCTAGCACCGATGGGAAAAAAAGTGTAAGAAACTTAAAGTATTACCTGAAATGTGGATCAGTATTGTATATAAGGCCTTTTATTCATGCAGCAAAAATATGTTAGGACTAGCATAAGGTTAGAAAAACACACAGGATAAGGTGATACAAGTGGAAGGAGGGATATAGAGGTGTTTCCTCGCTGTTAGAATCTTGCACATAAGTTATGACTACATGACCTACTGAATGTGGTGCTGTCCTAGGAGTTAGGAAGGTTTAAGTTCAAGTCCTGCCTCTTATTTCCTGGCTGTGTGACCCTGGGACAATCGCTTAACCTCTCTCAAAGGCTCTAGGCAACTGTCAGGCTAGAATTCGACAAGCAGGTGTCCATCTGCCCAGGCAGAGGGATGACCCCCAGAGACATTCCCTATCCTAATGAAAGTATAGGAGATACAGTTGATAATGATTATAACAATAATAAAGCCTATGGATGTGATTTGCCATTTTGTAGCTTTTAAAGCTTGGAAAGTATTTTACATCTGTAATCTCATTTAAGTTTTTCAAGTCTCATGAGGTGGATACTGGAGATGCTTATGTCTTATGTCACAGACATTGAAACTGATTAAAAATTAACATTTATAGTAATACTTTAAGGTTTGAAAAATACAGATATTATCTTATTTGACAGCAACAACTCTGTGAGGTGGGTGCTATGATTCTCCCCTTTTGATAGAGGAGGAAAATGAGACTGCAAGTTAAGTGATAAATCTAGGCTCACACTGCTCCCAAGTGTCAAAGGCAGGTGCAGGTCTTCCTGGACCCTGTAAGCAGCAAGTACCCCCAGCACACACAGGAGGGCCTGATGCCCAGGGTCCTTAGGTCTTCTTTTCTAAAAGGAAAGCAACATTTGAGGGGCCAATAATCTACTTTAATCACATATACCAACAGAAAAAATACAAGCAGAGGAAATAAAGACCAACAGGCAGGGCTTCTAACTGTCTGACCATAAGCAATATATACAGCACAGATCGATAGACAGATCCAACTATCTGACCATCACATACATACATAGTTAGCAGAGAGAGAAGCACCAATGTCTGGGCTTTCAAAGCTGGGGTGGGGGGTGAGCTCCTTAACAGCTACCCAGAATCCCATTTGGCACACAAACCTTCTTCCAAAGAGCAAGCCTTAAAGCAAAACCTTACCTCAGAGTATATGTACATTTTTCAGACCCAATGCCTCATTAATTAACAAAAGGTGTGGGCCTTCCTACAAAACAAGTCTCCCCCAATCAAGCTTCCCTTAATGGGCTCCATCTGACACCTGTTCATGGGTAGGGAAGATCTTTACATGACAGCCCCAACTCTAGGGCTCTTTCCTCCACACCATGTTGCTTCTCACAAAGAATTGATTCCACCAGCTTTGCCTATACTTAGGAGGGTGTTGACTGGTTCAACACCAGAGATATTCTCAAATATAGTTGTTGTTTGTCCTTCATTTTCAAAGAGGACCAATGATATCATAAGGGTGATGTCTTGGCCTGTCAGCGAATTGGATTTAAATGAAACAGAGTTGCAGCGTCAGCAAAGTCCAGGGGCAAGACAAACAATGAAGATGACTTGAGATGGCTTGGGATGCAGTAGATGACACTGGCATCTTCAACGTCTGACCAATTTCTAAGTGTTCCACAGCATCTACTCCAGCTGCCTCCATGTCCATTGGAACAAATTGTTCTCATCCACCCATTTGGCCAGGGAAAGTCTTCATATTGATAGATTTGCCTTCAACCTGATTTAGCTTATCTGTCTACATAGCTACTACACATGCTATAGCTTCTTGAAGCCACAAGGAATGGTTGAATGCCAGGTAGATACCAAAGGTGGATAATCAGTCCTAAAAAGGGCTCAGCAAGCCCTCATAGAGTGTCTCCTCAAACACCCCATATACCCCAAATATAGGCTACTTAGCCATGGAAGAGTTGCCATCATGGGATGAGTACACATTGATAGCTTTGCATGAAATCTACAATTTCCCTATACACTAGCCCTCAGCCTTAACTGATTCCCCCTCAAGTTGTTTCTGTTCCCACATTATTATTAATTTGTTATTATTAATTTTTATTTATGTTCTCCAATCCTTTCCTTCCCAATAGATTATAAGCTTCTTGAGGGCAAAGACTGCTTTCTACTGGTCTTCCTATGTCCAGAGGCCAGCAAGGCATCTTGAACATAGACACTTAATCAGCACTTACTAAAGTAAATCATTCTGATCCACTCAAGGGACTTTAAATCAGGTCTTATAATTACCTTGTGAGGAGCTGCTCAATGATGCAAGCTTTGGCTCTCTTTCCCCACAAGTGTGAGCTTCATACAATGTCTCCCAAGGCTGAGCACTCCAGCCGATTCCTCTGGATGGTCTCTCTGATTTGACTCAGTACACTCAATTCAACAGGCATCTCATGTGGACCTACTATGGTCAAAACCTCTTAAGTCCTCAGTCTTACCCTAGATGAGCTGTCTCTGAACCCTGGGAAACATTAGCTTGTGGCCAACCCTGGCTTGTTGCTCAGGTTCTAATGTTTCACTTTCTCCCAACATGTTCAGGATTTGCTGGAAGGATCCTGGAAGATGGCCGGAGGGCTGTAACCTCCAAAGTATCTGGTTCCAATTAAGAGCCAAGCCTATAGGATTAGAAGTTGTTTAATGAACACCTTCATTCTGCCCAGCTCCAGCTGGAATTTCCCATAGGATTTTTTCTACTCATTTCTTCCTTCCTCCATTTCTGAACTTCATTTCACTGTCAAAAGGCTTGGGCCCTTAATGAAAGTTGTACAGCAATTTCCTTTAAACATCTTTATAGAAGATCTCAGCCATTTCCTCTCAGTAGAGCTCCAGGACACTCCTGCAATTTACAAGTTCCCAGCTCTTCTAGTCTCATACATCTGAAGACCACAGAACAAAGCTAAAGTCACTACATGGATTTTATGGCCCAATGCTCCCAGAACTCAGATTTGAGAACAACATTCTTCTCCCTTTTTCTTGAAAACACAGCTTATTCTGTGGAAGGATGCTGACTTTGATCTTGATCAATATTGGGAATTCATAACAAAAAGGCAAAAACCCAAAGTTACCCAGCTGCAAAGCAAGCCTTCAAACAATTCTGGCTTCAGAAATTTAGGAATCCTCTTCCAGACCTCCCAGATTCTAATTTAATTGGTATTGGCAGAATGTGAATCCATGACAGTTCTACCGAACTCCTAGGATTGGTACGCCTTGACTTGCCATTTCCATCCTCATCCAAAAAGATGGTCCATGGGCCTCCCCATCTGGTCCTTAGCTTTGTGATTGACTACTTTGGTAGGATTCAGTCCATCGGTTGGGTGGTCTACCCATTGGCCTTCATCCCAATATCAGCAAAAGCCTAAAGCTGTGTGTTAACTCAGAGGTGGGGGGATGGTGAGGGGGAAGAAAGAAGAATAATAGACACTAGGGAAATAATAGCATCTTAGCTTCACATAGAAAAAAAGTCAGAAAAACCCCACTAACGAGGTCCTGGGAATAGAGACTAAGAAGCACAGGAGAGAAGGTAAGCCAAGTTCCCAAGATGAGCCAGTCCTTGGAAACATTATCAGCCAAGTGGCTGGAGAGCCTGCCCTTCCCTCTGCTATATTTTCCCACTTCCAGGCCGACCCCAAATTGCTAAGTCATTGCTTTAGCAAGCAGGATATTTTCTTATTGCGTTCTGAGGACTTGGAAAAATATTTTCCTTTGGAAGACTGCTTCTGAGGCCCATTCTCAAATGGAGGGTTAGACATTCCGGGTGAGGACAGCCTCTGATTTTTGAGATGGTGCTCGAGAACTTGGCCCATTGCCTCCCAGGAGAATGGCCAGCATCTGCTCAACTCAACCAGGGTACAAGGATGACTTCCCACTAAAAATAAAACTGCTTTCAGCAAATTCCAGGGGCAGTCTGGTTTTGCCTGATGAACACTTCCCCCTCTTCCCAAAATTATCTGATTAGCCCAACTTATGAAGCCAGAGACGACCACCTACAGGGATGATTTTAGGAGCATAGAGAACCCCCCCCCCCAAAAAATCTTTTTCTCCCCACAAACAAAATAAATAGAAGAAAAGATAACTTCAGGCCAAGGGTTTTTTAAATTTTTTATTTATTTCATTAAATATTTTCCAGATACAGATAAAAAAATGTAACATTCATGAAAAGCACATTTCCATATTAGCCATGTTGCAAAAGAAAGCAGATAAGAATACAAGAAAAAAAGTTAAAAAATTATGCTTCAATCTATATTCAGAGGTCATCGGTTCTGTGTAGGTGGATAGTATTTTTCATCATGGCTCCTTTTGCATTATCTTAGACCACTGTATTGATTAAAACAGTCAAGTGTTTCACTCCTCAAAACATTGCTGCTATTGTGTAGAATGTTCTCCTGGTTCTGTTCACTTCAATTTGCATCAGTTCATGTAATAAGCCTCCTTTAGTTTTTCTGAAATCATTCTGTTTATCCTCATAGCACAGTAGTATTCTATCACAATCTTATGCCACAACTTGTTCAGCCATTCCCCAATTGATGAGTATCCACTTGATTTCCAATTTTTTGCCACTACAAAATGAGCTGCTATAAATATTTTTGAACAAACAGGTCCTTTACCTTCTTCTGTGAACTCTTTGGGATGCAGATCTACTAGAGGTATTGTTGGGTCAAAGGATATACGCATACTTCGGACATAGTTCCAAAATGTTCTTCAAAATGGTCAGACCAATTCACAATTCCACCAACAGCGCACTTGTGTCCAGGCCAAAATTTCTTTTTTATCTCCCAAAATTTCTTAACTTGAGGTCCACAATGAACTTTTTTTTTTGAGAAGGTGGGAGCAAGTAGCTACTTGATAGGCTTTCTCTGTAATTGTATTTTATGCATGTAAAAACACGTTCATGTAGTCAAAGGGGACCAGAGACAAAAAACTTAAGAATTCTTGCCTTAGACCAGTGGCCTCCAACTATATCATTTCAGGCATAAGAATGGAGCCATAGATCCCAGGTCTGGTATTTACCAGCTGAATAATCTTGACAGCTTTACTTTCTTCTATAAGCATCAGTATCTTCATCAGAAATAAGTCAAGATCAAATCCATATATTCCACATCTAGCAGGATCTTCTGTCTGAAAGTATCTGTTGAGTCTTCAAAACTTTTCATGAGTTCCACACGTGACTTTTGGCATCCATAAGGGAACACTAGCACCGATACGTCATTTTCTTTGTTCTGGACATACCTTGTAAGTGTGATTGAGTTAACAAAGTCATAGGATTGCTTACATAGAGCTGGAAGGGACCTTTCATGTTTCAAATAAAGAAACAGAATTAGAGAGGGGATCATTCAGCCAAGGTGACAGAGATAAATGAAAGAATTTCACTTGAAACTGAGGACATCAGACCCCAAATCCAGCACTCTTCCTGGTGTACCAGTTGTCTTCTCCTACCTTTGAGGATGTCGTCATCAACCTTTATCTCTTCTCGTGTATCAGCCTTTTGGAGACAGATCATGAAGTCACAACTGAGCGCAAGGCCAAGAAGAGTATTATTTTTTGGTTTCGATTGATTGATGTTAGGTAGACTCCAGTGAGAATAGGGAGATGAATTGAAGACTGAATCAGTGGCTAGAGACTGGAGGAAGGTTAAAGTGACTGGTATTTGAATAGCGTTGTGTACCATGACCTTTGGCTGCTGTGACTCGTGTATGAATGAACTGTTCTATGCCCAGAGCCTGAGAAAGATGGTGTGGAATGTTACATACAAACCCCTCTCTCCTATCCCTGAGACAGTTCATTTTAGAATTTGTCTATGCTTTAATTCTGTTCATAATTCTTGATTAAGGCTGACTCATCTGATAAAGTCTGATCTGTCTTTGATTTTTGAATGTTCTTAATTCGGAACAGGAGAGCTGCAAGAGAAAAAAATTAACAACTACTTGTGGTATACAGGGATAATAACAGTCAAGAGACTTGAGCTTCAGTCCAAAGTGTAGGCTTTGTCCTGGCTAGGGATGGAAACAAATGAATCTTACGGGTTTGATTTAATAAAAAAAAAATTCCCGAGAGGCAGAACTACACTATATAACTGAAGTTTTTCCTCTTTGTCCTAGAATAAAATGAGTCAGAGCATCATTTTGACATTTCAGACAGTACTGAGATGTTAATTCTCATTTTTCATTCTTTCCTATTTTGTTTTTCCCTTCTTAAGCACAGAGAAAGTTCTCCTAAAGACCGGAGTTGAAAGTTGTTACTAAGGAACAGGAACTACCCAATGGGGGGAGAAAATGATATGACAAAGTAGTATGACCTATATTCCAAAGATGGGGGGGCAGAAGAGGGAGTAACCCATCTTCTACCACTATACCTTTATTCAGAGGAACATGAAGATCTCATTCTTCCCATTGTCTGCACACCTACTTAACAAGGTCCACTGGAGTTCTTTGTTCCCCTGAATCAGAAGAGTGGGCCTTGGACAACTCGAGGTCCATCAGTCCCCTACCTCCTCTCCTTCTTCTCCCTTCCCCTCACCTGACTGTAATGCCAATGTGATATTCATAGCAGCTCCTTTGAATTATATACTTGTTTCCAGGGTTGAACTGCAAAATATAATAAGCTCTCTTCATTCAAGACCAAACCAGAACATTTATTCAAAACATCACTATTGAGATACCAGAAGGAAAATTTTAACAAAGTAACAAAAATATTCGTACACATCACCAATCCAGGGAACACTGACTTCTTAAGCGTTCTTTCCATCAAGCCTCATCACAAGTTCCACTAGGCAAATTCCTCCCTCTACCAGTTCCTCTCCCCCCAGTCATTTTCAGCATCTGATTGGCTGCACCAAGAAGCTTGAAAATCACCTCAGCATTTATTTGGAAAGGTGTGAAAATCCCCTTAGCCCAGATCCTGATTGACTCTGCAGTAGGGCTCTATGTGACTTTAGCTTGGGAGGTGTTACAGCTGTGAACTGAGTAGAAGTTCCAAGTAGCAAGACATTCATGATGGAAATACCTGTTTACCTTTAGAACTGGGAACACTACTCCTGTTCCAAGGGAAAATAGTGACACATGTGGTCATGTAGGCCTATTAATGGACAGGGAAGATCTTATATTCCATTAACCCTACACTGACCAATCCCCCCAGATCCTGCATGTGCATACATGGAGGTGTGGGAGGGAGGGGGAAAAAGTCAGCTTACCTGATTAATGCATCCAGAAGCTGTGGGCAATGTCTGGGGACCCTTCACCTCCAAAGAAGGGGGAAGAAAAATTTGTTAGTTCAATTTTATAATACTCAGAGAACAAATTATGGTTGAACATACTCTCTCTGAGAACATTCCTGTTACTTCGGGTTTGCTCTCTGTGGAAACACATTTCATTTTAGAACGCTGAGAAGACAAGCTATTTGTAGCACCACCCGTGACATTTGATAACATTTCAGTTATCTCAAACTCGGTTTCTGGGAAAACTAATCCTTGAGAAAACTCAGACCTCTCATCTTGGTTAGGGTTCCATAAAAATAAAGGTAAAGTGAGGCATAAAAACAAGGTACACTGCTATTCCTATTCAGACTCCCCTTTCTTAAATGAGTACAAACCAGATAAATACAGAATATGGAATGTAGCTTCATAAGGGAAGAAACTAAATACAGAGAGGGCCAGGAAAAGCTTCCTGGAAGAAATGGCATTTGATCTAAGTCAAAGGGAGCCAGGGATGCCAAGCCAGGCTTGGAGAGAGAACATTCCAGGCTTGCCAGTGGAAAGGCTGTTATCTTCCAGGCAAAAAACTTTCCAATTTTATTTGAGAATAGAAGCCTCTGGTACTATATCTTTTATAGCCCCCAAAGAGTCTTAGGAGCATATTTATAGCTAAAAAACATTTATATGGACATTTCTCCCCTCTTGTTCAGTCCCACTACCACTCCAGGGATCCATACAGGTTGACATTACTGCCCTTGAAAGCGAAACGGACTTGGATCTCTTGAGTAGTAACATACTTTCCTATAAGACCAGTTCAGCCCATATAATTATAATAAGGGGAAGGGAAGGAAGAAAAGGATATAAATAATTATATAAACATGTTATGTATTAGGCATTGTACTGAGAGCTTTACAAATATCACCTCATTTGATCCTCACATCAACCCTGTGAGGTAGATGTTCTTATCATCCTCATTTTACAGTTGAGGCAAATAGAGTTTAGATAGCTTTCCCAGAGTCACACAGTTAGGAAGTATCTGAGATTAAATTCAAACTCAGGTCTCCCTGACTCCAGACCTAGAACTCTAACCACTTGGCCACTAGCTGCCTCAGTGCCACTCAGAACTGAATGCAATATTCCAACTAAGGTCTGACCATAGCAGAAGACAAAGAGACTTATCTTGGGCTGCATCCAAGTGGTATAGAGGCTATCACTGACTTATCTTGGGCTGCATCCAGTGATGGATAGGCTTCAGGACTAATAGCTTTTCAAGCTACTACTAGATGCTGCTGACTCAAGCTGAACTTGCAAGCCACTGAACCTTAGAACTTCTTGAGAGAAGATTACTTTCCATCCATGTTATTAAGTAGGATCCTATGACTTAGCTCTACAAAGGTGCTTCTGGTAAGATGTTGAATACTAAATACCAGGGGGTCACTTCCACCTAAAGTCATCTTCATTTTATTAAGAATAAGAGATTATGGAAAACCAAGGGAAAAGAAAATGAAATATCATAACTGACACACATAGGCCTGCTGTCCTAAAACCTAGATCTCATTATTTCATCTTTGTTTACTGACCTAGCCTTGGCATTTCCCGTTCTGACTTCCCATACAGTGCTCAGGCTGACCCAAGTTTCTATCACCCCTATTCAATGCAAACACTCCCAGAGTGCCAAAGACTGATGAAGTCACTGAGAAACAGAATGACACCTTCCCAAATACCCAGGTCCAGATGAAAGGACACCCTCATCTTCACTGTCCTAAACCATGCAGAGATTTTGTAGGAGTCATTTGTGTCATCTCAACTGAAGAGAATGGTTGGGGGAAGAAGACTTCCATTCCCTAGCCTGATTCCTTTTTTTTTTTTTTTTTTTGTTGTTGGTTCCTGTGACTTGAACTCTAGTCTTCTGAACTATATCTACTGGTAACATTGCCTCTGATGAAACTCATGCACATACACATGAACGCAAATATTCACACATGTCTGAGTACACATACTCATACAACACACATGTGTGCATACATTTGCATCAATGTATATGCATATATACATGTACACATGTGTATATATACACATACATATATACAGATGTATACATAGATGTTTATGTACATGTACACACACACACACACACACACACACACACACACCCTAGAACATAAAGAAATTTTGCAGCATAAGAGACCTCAGGGATTAAATTCTTTTAGAAGTCCAAATTGAAGAGGATGTGAGATATACTCTCTAAAGTAAAATTAAATTGGATAATAATTATGTCACAGGAATCGAGGGGTCTAATGAAGCTTTGAAAATATGAAAGAGATAAAATAATTAAGTAATTGGAAAATTATATGGGGCTAAAAAAACAATTATAGAAGTGATCCAGAGTAAGAATAACCAAATCACGAAAGGAAGGACAAAGAATAAAGCAATAAAAATGAACTCATGAAGAAACAAAACTGAAAAAGCAAGAAATTTTCAGCACAAAGTAACAGATTTAGAAGACAAAGAAATCCAAATATTAGATTAACTGAAATTATACAAGATGTTAAAGAAAAATGAAAAATATTTTCTTTACCCTGTTTAGCTAATTTATCTCACAAGTGACTACATATAGGAAACACTCTCTATATATGCAGGGACAACGTAGAAAGTACCAGCAAAGAGAAAACCTCACTTTGATTTATTGTCATATTACAGAACCATGAAATTCTAAAGGCAAAAAAACTCCCTTAACATCTCACAGAGAAAGGTTACATTTTAGAGGAGGAAAATAGCTAATAACCAACTCCTCCCTTCCTCATAAAATTTTTGAATTAAAGAAGTAAATTTAATAAATGGACTCCTAAATCACATGCTTTGCCAACAATGACCATATCATTCAAAATCATAACTTAAAGACATAGCTCTGGAGAGTCCCTTATGCTATAGAAAAGGAAATCCAAACTGACTCTAAATATGTATTTTTATGTACTATTTATATTACTTATATGAACCATTTATAGTAGAATATAAGCTACTTGGATAATCAGCACTGATTACTGTCACTGTAATCTCAAAACCTACGACAGTGCCTGTCATGCATGCTTGATTGATGTATGTGTAAATAAGAATAAAAGCTACCAGTTTCCCTATTGGAAATGATAAACTGAGACAAATCCTTATTTACTCTTAAAGAGGTATTCAACATAAATTTGAAAAAATGTAAGCAAAATATCTAATAGTCCCCCACCACCAGACTTGGCCCAGGATCAGACATTCATCCTTTGCTGTCCAACTATTTACCACAATTGGTAAAGGCTTTGGGCATGAGGAAATCTTTTGCTTCCTTTGTAAAGGCAATGGCAGAAGCACTCAGAGCTCAGCCTTTAGTGTCCAGCTGCACGTAAGAACTGGAAACTTAGGGACTTCTTGGGGCTTCTCTCCAACTCTGGAGCTCTGTCTTCCTTTAGTTGAAATTAAAATAAATTATGAGTAACTCTGAAAAACCACATTCATAGAAAATTCACTTCCCTGCTTTCAGTGTCAGTTTACCCTTCTTTAAATCAAGGTGTTTGGATTTGATGAACTTTAAGACCCTTTTCAGCTGTCCTGAATGGTCACACCATGTAAAAAAGAGGTGACTAGACTGGGACCCAGGTCTCTTTATTCCAGATGGAAGAATATTTTTCTCTCAATTCTTCTCTCAGTACTTAGATATGTGCAAGAATGACATCAAGGTATTTCTTTTATATGAAAATTGAATTTACTCAATGGCCACATTAACATAATGGAGCTTTAGAATGTAAAGTCCTTGAGGGCAGGGATTTGTTTAATTTTTTTTCTTTAGGGAATTAACAGCTCCTTGAAAGAAGGCAATGTGTTCTGTCTTTCTTTGCCTCCCCAGTTTAGCACTGTCTGTATGCTAAAAGGGAAATTCTTCATTTCAGCTTCTAATTTAAGGAAACAAAACTCAGGACCAAAGAACTTTTTTATTGTACTTTATATTTTTTTAATTTTTTAAATTTATTTTTTAGTTTTCAGCATTCATTTCCACAAGATTTTGAGTTCCAAATTTTCTTCCCATCTCTCCCCTCCCCCTACCTTAAGACACTGTGGATTCTATTTACCCCCCTCCCCTTCTATAATATCCCTCCCTTCCTTTATCCCTATCTTCTCTCTTTTCTTGTAGGGCAACAGAGATTTCTATACTTCATTACCTGTATTTCTTATTTCCCAGTTGCATGCAAAAATAATTCTCAACATTCATTCCTAAAACTTTGAGTTCCAACTTCTCTTCTTTCCTCCCTCACCACACATCCCCACTGAGAAAGCAGGCAATTCAGTATAGGCTATACATGTGTAGTTGTGTAAGACTTCCATAATCGTCATGTTGTAAAAAACTATATTTTCCCCCATCCTATCCTGTCCCCCATTTATTTTACTCTCGTGTCCTTGTCTCTCCCCAAAAGAATTTACTTCTAATTACTCCCTCCTCCCATTTGCCCTCCCTACTATTATCCTCCCCACACCCCACTTATCCCCTTCTTCCTTACTTTCCTGTAGTATAAGGTAGATTTTCATACCAAATCAAGTGTGCATGTTATTCCCTCCTTAAGCCAAATGTGATGAGAGTAAGCTTCACTTTTTCCCTCTCACCTCCCCTCCCCCCTTTTCCCATTCCCTGAAAAAGTTTTTTTCTTGCCTCTTTTATGAGAGATAATTTGTCCCATTCCATTTTTCCCTTTCTCATCCCAATATATTCCTCTCTCACCCTTTCATTTTATTTTTTTAGATATCATCACTTCCTATTCAACTCACCCTGTGCCCTCTGTCTATATGTATATAATCCCTCCATCTACTCAAATAGTGAGAAAAGTTTCAAGAGTTACAAATATTGTCTTTCCATGTAGGAATGTAAACAGTTCAACTTTACTAAGTCCCTTATGATTTCTCTTTCCTGTTTACCTTTTCATGCTTCTCTTGATTCCTGTGTTTGAAAATCAAATTTTCTATTCAGCTCTGGTCTTTTCATCAAAAACACTCTATTTCATTGAATGACCATTTTTTCCCCTGAAGCATTATATTCAGTTGCTGGGTAGGTGATTCTTAGTTTTAATCCTAGTTCCTTTGACTTCTGGAGTATCATATTCCAAGCCCTTTGATGCCTTCATGTAGAAGTTGCTAGATCTTGTTATCCAGATTGTATTTCCGCAATATTTGAATTGTTTTTTCTGGCTGCTTGCAATATTTGCTCCTTGACCTGGGAACTCTAGAATTTGGCTAAAATATTCCTGGGAGTTTTTCTTTCAGATCTCTTTCAGGAGGTTATTGGTGAATTCTTTCCATTTCTATTTTACTCTCTAGGTCTAGAATATCAGGACAGTTTTCCTTGATAATTTCATGAAAGATGATGTCTAGACTCTTATTTTCATCATGGTTTTCAGGTAACCTCATAATTTTTAAATTTTCTCTCCTGGATCTATTTTTCAGGTCAGTTATTTTTCCAATGAGATATTCCACATTATCTTCTATTTCTTCATTCATTTGGTTTGGTTTTGTAATTTCTTGTCTTCTCATTAGCTTCCATCTGCTGCATTCTAATTTATAAAAAAACTATTTTCTTCAGTGAGCTTTTGAACTTTCTTTTCCATTTGATTAATTCTGTTTTTTAAAGCATTCTTCTCCTCATTGGCTTTTTGGACCTCCTTTACCATTTGGGTTAGTCTATTTTTAAAGGTGTTATTTCCTTCAGCATTTTTTGGGCCTCCTTTAGCAAGCTGTTGACTTGCTTTTCAGGATTTTCTTGCATCACTCTCATTTCTTTTCCCAATTTTTCCTCTACCTTTCTTACTTGATTTTCAAAATCTTTTTTGAGTTCTTCCATGACCTGAGACCACTGCAAATTTATTTTGGAGGTTTTGGATGAAGAAGCCTTGACTTTTATGTCTTCCTCTGATGGTATGCTTTGTTCTTCCTCATCTGAAAGGATGGAGGAAAATACCTGTTCACCAAGAAAGTAACCTTCTATACTCTTATTTTTTCCCTTTTTGAGGCATTTTCTCAGCCAGTTACTTGACTTTTGAGTCCTTTGTCAAATGGAGGGTATACTTCAGGGACCTGTAAGTTGTCAGTTCCTCCAAGGTAGCACAATCAGGAGAGAGGCGTTTACTCCTCTCCTGGCCTACACTTTGGTCTGGGAGCAACCACAAGCTTTTCTGCTAAGGATCTGCAAAAGTACGGTTCTCCCTCTTCACAACTGCCTCCAGCCCCACCATGCCAGAGCTCCTCATCACCCCAGAGCCACCACTCGGGGCTGAGACTCAGATCAGCTGCTTGATTCCCCTAGGGTCTTTAGACTAAGGGCTCCAAAAGGGGACACTGCTGCAGTGACTTCCATCAGCCAGGGCTAGGGCCAGACTCTGCTCCCTTCTCATCCAGGTGAAATATTTTTCTCACTGACCTTTCCAGATGTCTTTGGTGTTTGTGGGTTGAGTAATCTGGGAAAGGCAGCTGCTACTTGTGATTATGTGCCCTGAAGCCTGATCTAGTCCTGTCCCTGCTATGCTACATGACCAAGGCTGGGTTGCACTCCTCAGACTGCACTCTGCTCTGAGCCCAGTGTGATAGACCTTTCCTGTTGATCTTCTAGGCTGTCTTAGATTGGAAATCTCTCTCACTCTGTTGTTTTGTGGCTTCTGCTGCTCTAGAATTCGTTTAGAGTCATTTTTTACAGGTATTTTATGAACTATGGGGGAGAGCTACACCAAGTGTGTCCTCCTACTCTGCCATCTTGGCTCCATGCCATAACCCCCAAAGAGAATTTTTAAAAGTTATTTTAATACCTCAAGGTAGCAACAAATGGATGAACTGTTTGCTGAAGATCTGTGATGGCTTAAAGGTGGGGCCAAATTTCACAGGTTAACTAAGACATTGCAGATAGGGGCACCTCATCAGAAAAGGGTGGGCCTTTGCTTTTCTGTTCCTCCTCAACACAGCAAGAACATGACAATTTGCAGGTGGGAATATATTGCCAAGAACAAGTGATACAAAAAGCTGCAATTCCGGGGCAGAGCCAAGATGGCGGAGTAGAAAGACGCACATACACATAGCTCCAAACCCACAACCCATAGAACATCTGTATAAAGTAACTCATGGCGAAGTCTGGAGCAGTGAGGCCACAGAACAGTGGAGCAAAGGAGATTTCTGTTCCAGAGGGACCTGCAAACCTCTCGCAAAAGGTCCATCATGCTGTGGACGCGGAGCCCAGCCCAGCCCTGCCACGGCCACGGCACCAAGAGGAACAGATCCGAGCAGGCTTCAGGGACGGGATCTCCAGCAGCCGCACAGGTCCCTCCACCCACAGGTGACAGGGGTCGGTGAGAGGGTCTCTTTGGCGGGTCCAGAGGGGAGTGGGGTGCCCCCATAACTCAGGCCCCCTCGGGAGGCAGAAGCTGAGGTAGCAGCAGACCAGGGCTCCCCAAGCAGGCAGGAGCCTGGATCCACTGTTGAAGGTCTCTGCATAAACCCCCTGAGGGAAATGAGCCTGAGAGGCGGCCCTGCCCTGACCTGAGCACCTGAACTTAATCTCACACTGAATAGCAGCCCTGCCCCCTCCAAAAGCCCTGAGGCTGGAAGCAGCATTTCAATCTCAGACCCCAAGCTCTGGCTGGGAGGATCAGGATGTGAGGTGGGTGTGAGGAGAATATTCAGAGGTCAAGTCACTGGCTGGGAAAATGCCCAGAAAAGGGAAAAGAAATAAGACTATAGAAGGTTACTTTCTTGGTGAACAGGCATTTCCTCCCTGCCTTTCTGATGAGGAAGAACAATGCTTACCATCAGGCAAAGACACAGAAGGAAAGGCTTCTGTGTCCCAGCCCACCCAATGGGCTCAGGCCATGGAAGAGCTCAAAAAGAATTTTGAAAATCAAGTTAGAGAGGTGGAGGAAAAGCTGGGAAGAGAAATGAGAGACATGTAGTCAAAGCATGAACAGCAGGTCAGCACCCTGCTAAAGGAGACCCAAAAAAATGTTGAAGAAAATAACACCTTGAAAAATAGGCTAACTCAATTGGCAAAAGAGGTTCAAAAAGCCAATGAGGAGAAGAATGCTTTCAAAAGCAGAATTAGCCAAACGGAAAAGGAGATTCAAAAGCTCACTGAAGAAAATAGTTCTTTCAAAATTAGAATGGAACAGATGGAGGCCAATGACTTTATGAGAAACCAAGAAATCACAAAACAAAACCAAAAGAATGAAAAAAGGGAAGATAATGTGAAATATCTCATTGGAAAAACAACTGACCTGGAAAATAGATCCAGGAGAGACAATTTAAAAATTATGGGCCTACCTGAAAGCCATGATCAAAAAAAGAGCCTAGACATTATCTTTCATGAAATTATCAAGGAAAACTGCCCTGAGATTCTAGAAACAGAGGGCAAAATAAATATTCAAGGAATCCACAGAACACCGCCTGAAAGAGATCCAAAAAGAGAAACTCCTAGGAACATTGTGGCCAAATTCCAGAGTTCCCAGGTCAAGGAGAAAATATTGCAAGCAGCTAGAAAGAAACAATTCAAGTATTGTGGAAATACAATCAGGATAACACAAGATCTAGCAGCTTCTACATTAAGGGATCGAAGGGCATGGAACAGGATATTCCAGAAGTCAAAGGAACTAGGACTAAAACCAAGAATCACCTACCCAGCAAAACTGAGTATAATACTTCAGGGGAAAAATTGGTCTTTCAATGAAATAGAGGATTTTCAAGCATTCTTGATGAAAAGACCAGAGCTGAAAAGAAAATTTGACTTTCAAACACAAGAATGAAGAGAAGCATGAAAAGGTGAACAGCAAAGAGAAGTCATAAGGGACTTACTAAAGTTGAACTGTTTACATTCCTACATGGAAAGACAATATTTGTAACTCTTGAAACTTTTCAGTATCTGGGTACTGGGTGGGATTACACACACACACATGCACACATGCACACATACATAGAGACAGAGTGCACAGAGTGAATTGAAGAGGATTGGATCATATCTTAATAAAATGAAATCAAGCAGTGAGAGAGAAATATATTGGGAGGAGAAAGGGAGAAATGGAATGGGGCAAATTATCTCTCATAAAAGAGGCAAGCAAAAGACTTATTAGTGGAGGGATAAAGAGGGGAGGTGAGAGAAAAACATGAAGTTTACTCTCATCACATTCCACTAAAGGAAAGAATAAAATGCACACTCATTTTGGTATGAAAACCTATCTTGCAATACAGGAAAGTGGGGGATAAGGGGATAAGCAGGGTGGGGGGGATGATGGAAGGGAGGGCATGGGGAAGAGGGAGCAATTTGAGGTCGACACTCATGGGGAGGGATAGGATCAAAAGAGAATAGAAGTAATGGGGGACAGGATAGGATGGAGGGAAATATAGTTAGTCTTATACAACACAACTATTATGGAAGTCATTTGCAAAACTACACAGATTTGGCCTATATTGAATTGTTTGCCTTCCAAAGGGAAGGGGTGGGGAGGGAGGGAGGTAAAGAACTTGGAACTCAAAGTGTTAGGATCAACTGTCGAATAATGTTCTTGCCACTAAGAAATAACAAATACAGGTAAAGGGGTATAGAAAGTTATCTGGCCCTACAGGACAAAAGAGAAGACGGATACAAGGGCATAGAGGGATGATAGAAGAGAGAGCAGATTGGTCATAGGGGCAATTAGAATGCTCGGTGTTTGGGGGGGGGAGGGGAGAAAAGGGGAGAAAATTTGTAATCCAAAATTTTGTTAAAATGAATGTTAAAAGTTAAATATATAAATTTTAAAAAAAAGCTGCAATTCCTCACCAGAACCTCCCCCAACACTGATTGATAAATAAAGCTGGAAACAATGGGCAACTGAGTCAACATGACTTTCAACAATTCCCTCATTTGATGCTGAACATATACACACATACACACATACACACATACACACAGAAATGGTTAAACAACAGAATAATATATATGTACATATACATATATATATATATATGAATGATTCAGCACCACATTCAGTCTCATATCACTCTACCTTTATCCCCAACTTCCTCATCTTAATCTCTGCTGCTGATTGTGACAAATTAGTAGCACAAAATGACTTAATAGAACAGGTCTACAAGATAAATGAGGGGATTTATCCTCACAATAGGAAATGTGTCACAAATCATAATCCCATGTTTCCATCAATGTCATAAAACTGAATAAACTTAGTCATAAACTTATGTCTCCCAAGAAGATAAGCTTTGTCAAATAGAGCCCATGTGTAAACAAAGGCATGTTGTAGATCAAACCACTTAGAGGAGCACACCATGTAATTTTAGAGATGAGACTGACATATCAGCAAAGTCACCAAGAAAACTCAGTAAACGAATACCGTGAAACAAAACACCAAAGTAATACAATAATGATCATCAATATCAAACAACATCCTTCCTTGTAACCCAGTAACACACATCCAATGTTCAGTTAATGAGAAAAACAAACATCTTTTGTGAAATAGATTTCAATACCATTTAGTATACTGTCCTAATTTTCCTTTTTTCCAATAACTAGATCACATGGAAACCAACTCAAGTCTCATGATTCTCGTCTCACTAACAATAGACCCATAAGAACATCAAATTTAGGAACCCATAATTTAATTGAAACTTTAGAAAATTTCAGTTATCATATATCACTGGCTATTTCTACCTTTCATCTTTACAATTATCAATGCCATTTTATATGCAGAATACTAAACTCAATTTCTAGAATTTATCATAACATTCACAAGATCTTTTCAGAACTTGTTATTAGAATATAACCAAAGCCTACATATTACACTAGAATAGATGATTTGACATAAAAGTCATCTCATCTCATTGCTTTTTTAAAAAATTTCCACTTCCACTAATTTCCTTCTTAGGAGTAGGAGATACTTTAAGGATTCAATCCCATATACGAATACATAGCTATCAATACTAGTACCAAGTAGATGCTTTTTCATCCCTAGGTTCAACATTATACAAATGAACTTGCTTTAAAGACACTTAATAACAAAGGACTTGGGATGGTATGTGTAAATATAATATTCCCAAGTTATACACATAGGACAGCTTTTATGAACTAAGTCATCTATAGTAAAACATGTATTGACCACGTTCAGATTGTCATAAACTTAAACTATTATTCTCAGAAGCTCTTTAAACAAAGGGAACATCTCTAAGATGATTCTTGAGTAGTTTACACGCATTTCAGGACTTACTCTACACATAGCTTCTAATCCCAAATTAAATAACAAACCTAAGTAAAATTAGATTTCCCATCATGGTAATATAAGATAGCTCAAAAGTTTCTCTCCACTAAGATAACTGACTGTACTAAAATCCTTTTCCTTAAAACAATCACAGAAGAGGTGCCTAACTTTAATCTCACAAATAAATAGATTTGCATCTGGTTCACAAACTTCTTTACCTTTGTCTAAGTTCCTGAAGTATCTCTTTCTTTTTGAATGACATGGAAATAATCTTAAACATATGACAAACTCAAGCACTAATTTAACTCTTGCTTAGGTCATGAAGTGACTGCAAGCTCAGATCAAAACAGCAAGATCTTTCCACTTGTATTTTATTACAGTAATTCAGATGCCTTAGTATTACTCCAATAACTAATAAATCCAGTGTTTCAATGACGAACTTCTTCTGTGACTGTCTTGGCAAAAGAAATTTGTTATGAGAGGAAGAAGCAGAGACATAACTGTAATAGCATCAAAACTGGTACTCTAGGTCCAAGTCTAACAGCACAAAATTGGTTGGTTGGTTTACAGGATGCTTTACCCCGTAGACCATTTTGTGGCTTCTGCTGCTCTAGAATTTGTTTAGAGTCATACTGAACAAAGAACACACTTAGACCACATTGTGATTTCCTTCAGGATAGATTCCAGATGAAATCAAATCAAATCTGTATTTATAATTGCTGATGCCAACATTTAAATCTCAATTTATCTAATTCATCCATCTATTGTTAGTACTTCAAAAGAGAGAGCCCATTATTATCCATAAATTCATTTTTAAAAAGATACCATGATGACAGTAGTTCCCAGCTCCCTATAACACGTGCCCCTATTCCCTCAAAGAGCTGGGTCAGTTCTTCCTCCCCAAATACTTTGACCAATCTTTAAGGCTTTCACGTCAGCTTGGGGTGGAGGGGAGATAGAGGAGGACTTCCTACAGTTAGAGCCAGAAGTGAGAAAGCCCTCCAAAAAAAAAAAAAAACCTTCCTGGCTGATTTGCCATTTCTTGAAAGGAAAATATTTCATTTGGCTATATATGTGTTAGTTTGCAAGATGTCCATAATAGTCATGTTGCGTAAGACTAACTATACTTCCATCCATCCTACCCTGTCCCCGCTTTTTCCTATTCTCTCATTTGACCTTGTCCTTCCCAAGTGTTTGCTTCTAGTTACTCCCTTCTCCCATTTGCCCTCCCTTCTATCATCCCCCTCAGCCTACTTGTCCCCTTCTCCCCTACTTTTCTATAGTGTAAGATAGATTTTCAAACCAAATTTAGTGAGCATGTTATTCCCTCTTAAGCCATACGTGAAGAGAGTAAGCTTCACTTTTTCCCTCTTTCTTCCTTCCCTTTTCTCCTCCCTTGAAAAAGATTTTTCTTATCTCTTTTATGAGTGATAGTCTGCCCCATTCCATTTCTTCCTTTGTCTTCCCAATATATTCCTCTCTCACCCCTTGATTTAATTTAATTTTTTTATGGATATCATCTCTTGTGATTCAACTCAACCTAGACACCCACCCAAATACTGAGAAAAGTCTCAGGACCTGCAAATATTATCTTTCCATGTAGGAATCTAAACAGTTCAGCTTTAGAAAGTCTTTTATGATTTCTCTTTCCTATTTACCTTTCCATGCTTCTCTTCATTCTTGTGTTTGAAAGTCAAATTTTCTATTCAGGTCTGGTCTTTTCATCATGAATGCTTGAAAGTCCTCTATATATCATTGAATGATCATTTTTCCTCTGAAGTATTATGCTCCATTTTGTTGGGTAGGTGATTCTTCGTTTTAATCCCAGTTCCTTTGACTTCTTGAATATCCTATTCCAAGCCCTTTGATCCCTTAATGTAGAAGCTATCAGACCCTGGTGTTATGCTGACTGTATTTCCTCAATACTTGAATTGTTTCTTTCTGGCTGCTTGCAATATTTTCTCCTTGATCTGGGAACTCTGAAATTTGGCTACAATATTCCTAGAAGTTTTTCCTTTTGAGATCTTTTTCAGGAGGTTATTGATAGATTCTTTCAATATCTATTTTACTCTCTTGTACTAGAATATCAGGGCAGTTTTCCTTGATAATTTCATGAAAGATAATGTTTAGGCTCTTTTTTTTATCATGGCTTTCAGATAATCCCATAATTTTATAATTGTCTCTTCTGGATCTATTTTCCAGGTCAGTTGTTTTTCCAATGAGGTGTTTCACATTATCTTCTATTTTTTCAGTCATTTGGTTTTGTTTTCTAACTTCTTGGTTTATTACATAGTCATTAGCTTCCCTGAACTCCACCTCTCATTTTTAAAGAATTATTTTGTTCAGTGAGCTTTTGAACCTCATTTTCCATTTGGCTGATTCTCTTTTTAAAGCCTTCTCCTCATTGGCTTTTCGGACCTCTTTTTCCAGTTGAGTTAGCCTATTTTTAAAGGTGTTATTTTCCTCAGCATTTTTTTGGTTCTCCTTTAGCAAGCTGCTGACTTACTTTTCAAACTCTTCTATGGCCTAAGTCCATTTCATATACATTTTGGAGGTACTGGAGGCAGAAGCCTTGACTTCCTCTGACAGCATGCCTTGTTCCTTCCTCATCTGAAAGGATGGAAGGAGATACCTGTTCACCAAAAAAGTAACCTTATTTTTTCCCCTTTTTTGGGCATTTTCCCAGCCAGTTACTTGACTTCTGAATCCTTTGTCAAGAGGAGTGTCCTAGTGCTCCTCCCCCCACCCCCCAGGACTGTGCTCAGGGCTGAGATTCAGATCAGCTGCTCAATTCCCCCATGGGCTTTAAGCTGAGCCACTGGGACAATAGACCCAGGCTGCTCCCACGACCACCTTAGCTGACCACTGCTGCTGCCACCTGGGGCTGGTGCTGGGGGGACCCCACTCCCCTAGATGGGAAAGCCTTCTTACTGACCTTTGAAGTTTTCTTTGGCACTTCTGAGTTGAGGGATCTGGGACCCTCCCCCGTGCTGGGGATTCTGCCCCAGAGGCCTGTCCTGGTTCTGTTCCTCCCCCTGACCTGTGGTCAGGGCTGGGCTCCACTCTGCTCAGCATCCCATGGGATAGACCTTTTCCATCAGCCTTCTAGTTTACCTTTGACTAGAAATCTCTTTCACTCTGTTGTTCTGTGGCTTTTGCTACTCTAGAACTTGTTGAGAGTGATTTTTTACAGGTATTTTGTGGGTTGTGGGGAAGTAGTAGAGTATGTGCATCTTTCTACTCCACTATCTTGGCTCTACCCCCACCAATATCACTTTTAACATATGAAAACCCTGTAGTTTTCATTCAAATAAAAATAGTGATTATTTCTTTTCTGGCGCTAGTTTAAGTTTACTCATAGTTAAATTGCTTACAAGACTTATCTTTCCCATCAACTGTACTCTTTCTTCCTCCAAATTTCCCCATTTCTGTTGAAGGCATTACCATCCTTTTAGTTACCCAGGTATGCAAAGTTAGAGTCATGAATCACTTTTCTCTACTGGTTGTAACATTAATTGCAAATTCATGTGTATTCTACCTCTGCCATCTCTCCATCATTTCCCTTTCTCTCTTCTCCTATGGTTACCTACTCTAGTTCAGGCCCTCAGGGTACAACCCTTGGTCTGAGTCATGTGCCTTCTTCTCTGTTCTCATAAGCCTCAATGAGTCAATAATCCTCTCTATGCAAAAGATCATAAGACACAAACAGCCCTTTATTTTTTTCTTAAGAAAAACCACAGACCTACAGGTCTAACACTGCCTATTGTCTATTTTGAAGCAGAAGTCCCAAAGCAATTTCAAATTTAACATTTCCAAAACAGACCTCATCTTTCCCCCAAATGGACCTCTACTCTAAATGCCCCTAGTTTTCTTAAGGGTGCCATCAATCTTTCAAATGGATTCACAACTTTAAATAGGGATAGAGATAAGTGAACACTGTCCCCTTTGGGGCCATTATCCTGCATTCTAGGATGCCATCCTGATCCAAATCACTCATTGGAAATGGACTTCTAATCCTAAAGCACCTATTAATAATCAGCCAAAGGAACGAACCAACTA